>NC_141836.1:3489600-3704600 GCF_982586985.1 Callionymus lyra
CTAGCTAGTGCGAGCTAACATGCTAACAGCTAACGGACCGTCGAGTCTCGTTGAGATCAACATGTTCTGCTGAGACATCAGAGTTCCTCTGAGGCTCGAGTGACCTCCAGGAGAGAAGGTCCAGCAGGAACCTTAAGCCCGCTGTCACGAGTGTTAGCACCGGTTAGCTTCCTCCAGCTACTACTAGCTGCTCTCAAGAGTTGACAGAATAAAAACATCAATGTCTGCGAGGAGCAGGTTGTGGGAACCATGTGTGTGGAGACCGTGGGAAAGTTGTGCAGCAGGTCTCTCATGGTGCCATGATACCACATCCCTCTGAGAGAAGTACTTTCAACTGTAGTATTGTATACGTTTGGCATCCCTTAGCTGAGAGAAGTACTTTCAAGAGTAGTATTATACACTTGAAATATACCTTGGGCATCCCTTAGCTGAGAGAAGTACATTCAAGAGTAGTATTATACACTTGAAATATACCTTGGGCATCCCTTAGCTGAGAGAAGTACTTTCAAGAGTAGTATTATACACTTGAAATATACCTTGGGCATCCCTTAGCTGAGAGAAGTACATTCAAGAGTAGTATTATACACTTGAAATATACCTTGGGCATCCCTTAGCTGAGAGAAGTACTTTCAAGAGTAGTATTATATACGTTTGGCATCCATTAGCTGAGAGAAGTACTTTCAAGAGTAGTATTATATACGTTTGGCATCCATTAGCTGAGAGAAGTACTTTCAAGTTTAGTATTATACACTTGAAATATACCTTTGGCATCCCTCAGCTGAGATAAGTACTTTCAAGTTTAGTATTATACACTTGAAATATACCTTTGGCATCCCTCAGCTGAGAGAAGTACTTTCAAGTGTATTATTCTCAAGTAGTATACTTGAAATGTGCTCTTGGCATCCCTCAGCTGAGAGAAGTACATTCAAGTGTAGTATTATACACTTGAAATGTGCTCTTGGCATCCCTCAGCTGAGAGAAGTACTTTCAAGTGTAGTATTATACACTTGAAATGTACCTTTGGCATCCCTCAGCTGAGAGAAGTACATTCAAGTGTAGTATTATACAGTTGAAATATACCTTTGGCATCCCTTAGCTCAGAGAAGTACATTCAAGTGTATTATTCTCAAGTAGTATACTTGAAATGTGCTCTTGGCATCCCTTAGCTAAATTAAGTCGATTCAAGGGTACTATGTGTATACTTAGTTTATGCTCAAACTTAGGTAGTATACTTGAAGTTTAGTTTTGTGATCCCTTTTCTATATTAAGTAAGTTCAAGTGTACTATGAGTATACTTATTTCATACTCAAATTGAAGTAGTATACTTTACACATACTATACTTCAAAGTAGTACACTGATGTATTCTTATACTCAAAGTATACTTTATGAAATTTACCGTAAACTACTCTTTTTCTTCGTGCAACTGTATTATTGTGGGTGATGTGTGGCAGAAAGTGGACTTGTTGTGTTATGGTTACACACATTAGCTGAGTATCACCATCATTATAAATCTAAATTAAAGACGTACACACAAGAAGTTTCAAATGTCTTTATTTTAAATCGATCAAGTTCTCGTCCTTTTCATAAGGGATTGGAAACGAGCCGTGTGTGTTATTGTCTGTGTTTCTTGCATGATTTGATTGTTCTATTGTGACTAAAATATGTTATACGTTTAAACGCCAGAATCTGCAGGTGACCTACGGTGGTACCGAGAAGGTTGTTGGTTCGTGTCCCATGTGAGAATGTTAAATGTAATGTCATTTTACCGAAATAAGAACTAAATGTATAGACCTAGAAAATTGGTATTGTAGGGAATTGAATATATATATACGAGAAGTATACTTCTATAAACGAAACTATATTGTATACCTAGTTCATTGGTAGTATAGCGATAAGTATACTTGTAAACTATATCGCTGTAAACCTTCAAACTAAATTGTACTTCCAGTTTAGTTTAAAGTACAACACTTTTAGTACACTACAAGTACCAGCACCTTAAAATACTTACTATACTGTTACTTCTACTTGAGTATAAAAAGTTGGAGTATACTTGATTTTGCTAATGTATTGCAACGTCAAATACCTGAAGTAGAAGCTGAACTTACTTCTGTTTTCTCGTCACAAACTCATTGGACTGAAACCAAACCCCGATCTGTGTTTCTGCCGTAGATCGAGAGTACTACCACGTCACACACCGCCATGAGTATCGAGATACCTGTGGGTCTGACGGAACTGCTGCAGGGCTACACGGTGGAGGTGCTGCGACAAAGGCCGTCGGACCTGGTGGACTTTGCTGTACAGTACTTCACCCGTTTGCGGGACACCAGGAGTCAAGATGGCTCGGGGTCCGGCGACAAGAGGATCGTCATGTTCGACGGCGAGCCCATGCAGACGGAGTCCAACGGAGACGACGACGAATCCGACGATTCCGACTTTGAACGTAAGCGTCTGCGATCAGCGGCTGCTGGAACGACACGGCTTGTAAATAAGAGAGTAGCTGTTTTTTACAGAGCGTTCCAAGTGTAATCTGGAGAGAGCCCTTGAGCTTGTAAATGCTGTGCAGCAGAGTTTGTCAAGGCCTCGCGATCCTCTCTCACTCAGTGCCGAGCTTCACCTTCACTCGTCTCGTTTGAAAACATGTATTACAGTGAGACGCTCGCTGTTGTTTCTGCTCTCAGTCAAAATACTAGAGTGATGAATACACATGCAGAACCATCTTAACCACCGTTGTATTGAAGCCCGTTTAGTAACGTGATATTTCAAGCGCTGTTGACTTTTCTGATAATCAGTTGTTTTTTTTAAGTTGAAACTTGCAGCAAGTGTTTCATCCCTCGTCTCGTGTTTTGACAAACTTGGCAGGAGTTTCAAGCGGACCCTGAAGAAGACTTTTTAAAGTTGTTTGTTGAGGGTGGTTTAGATCAGTGTGTGGTGGAGCTGGTTTTTATGAACTACAGTTTCTAGATTTCTGCAGGAGCCACAGTTGGATGTCAAAAAGATTCTGATCATCTAACCATAGATATCCAAGTATATTCTGATCATCTAACCAAAGATATCCAAGTATATTCTGATCATCTAACCATAGATATCCAAGTATATTCTGATCATCTAACCAAAGATATCCAAGTATATTCTGATCATCTAACCATAGATATCCAAGTATATTCTGATCATCTAACCATAGATATCAAAGTATATTCTGATCATCTAACCATAGATATCCAAGTATATTCTGATCATCTAACCATAGATATCCAAGTATATTCTGATCATCTAACCATAGATATCCAAGTATTTTCTGATCATCTAACCATAGATATACAAGTATATTCTGATCATCTAACCATAGATATCCAAGTTTATTCTGATCATCTAACCATGGATATCCAAGTATATTCTGATCATCTAACCATAGATATCCAAGTTTATTCTGATCATCTAACCATGGATATCAAAGTATATTCTGATCATCTAACCATAGATATACAAGTATATTCTGATCATCTAACCATAGATATCCAAGTTTATTCTGATCATCTAACCATGGATATCCAAGTATATTCTGATCATCTAACCATAGATATCCAAGTATATTCTGATCATCTAACCATAGATATCCAAGTATATTCTGATCATCTAACCATAGATATCCAAGTATATTCTGATCATCTAACCATAGATATCCAAGTATATTCTGATCATCTAACCATAGATATCCAAGTATATTCTGATCATCTAACCATAGATATCCAAGTATATTCTGATCATCTAACCATAGATATCCAAGTATATTCTGATCATCTAACCATAGATATCCAAGTATATTCTGATCATCTAACCATAGATATCCAAGTTTATTCTGATCATCTAACCATGGATATCCAAGTATATTCTGATCATCTAACCATAGATATCCAAGTTTATTCTGATCATCTAACCATGGATATCCAAGTATATTCTGATCATCTAACCATAGATATCCAAGTTTATTCTGATCATCTAACCATGGATATCCAAGTATATTCTGATCATCTAACCATAGATATCCAAGTATATTCTGATCATCAATCTTCAAGGAAAGACCAGAAAGTGTCTCTGCTGCGAGCGAAGGTCTACTGAATGGCTCTGGGCTACACACATGATGTCCATGTTATTGGATTATCTAACCAGGCTTGTATATACAGGCCTGAGGGAACTTACATTTCTGTCAAGAACAACACGGCGCTCTATGATGATGGGCCTCATGTGCTACTGCCCAACCCCTGACATGGCCTATAGCTACGAGGAGTACTTGACTGCCACCAATTAAAGAGCACATGCTCGAAAACATTTGAGTCTTGTGCACCACCATCCCATAAATTACTCTACTTGGATTTCTCGTTGGATATGTGTTGTTTCTACAAACGACATTATCATAGCCTGAGATGTTGAACAAGAATTCCGATTATTTAGAATTCTTGTTCAAATGTTTTACTCGGAATCCACTGTTTCTGTTGTGAAGCCTGTTCACTTTTCAAAACACAAATACTGTACACAAACATGACTGATTCCAGTTTATCTTCTTGATTATACTGTTCAAAATAAGCCTCATGCTTCCGGTGCTCCTGCCAGCGAAAGGGCTTCGAATGAATTTTGTTGGATTGCTCAAATCAATATGTTCCTTGACAATCATCTGTGTATTTGCTTCGTCGTAAACAAGGGAAAATTGCACAGGATGAAGCTGCATAATGTCAGGAGATGTTGTTCTGAATACAAATGACGACGCCTGCATCATATCTGGTGATCTTTCTCTGAAGGCACCAGTAGTTTGCAGTGTTCTTAAACATCTGTACTTACCTCTTTTACTTTGGAAATGATCAAAAGTTTTGTCTGAGGGTTTGTACGACGCTTTACGTGGGTTGATTTTCTGGAACTCCTGTGTTGTTCTCAGTGTTATCGTGACATTTAAAGTATATATTTTATTGGGTGTCTTTTGTTTTGATTGTTTAAGCGCTTTGTGACCCTGGTCTGGAAAAGCCCTCTACAAATATAAATGTCTTACTTACTTACTTAAGTGGTAACTTAAAGGTAAAGTAAAGTTTTTGAATGGAGACTAGTTGGATACATGGGATGTCAATGAGCCTTCGGTGCAGCTCTTGCATACCAACGAGCTCCTGTGTTCTAACGTTCACTGGAGAAACGTTGGAATAACAAGATTACAGCTCGACAACACTAACTGCAGTACGTTCTACATCGATCTGTCCTCAGATCCACAGGTTCATCAGTGTTAAATACAGTGTGCTGAGCCTTTGCACGTTCATCCTTTAAAATATACTTGCTAAAAACACCATAATGATCTATTCATGTAGGTTTTAAAGAGCTAACATGTGTTGTATCGATAATTTTGAACACTTAAAATGTATATCTGGGCCAAAAATGCCACAACAAAACCCAACATACACTGTTGGAGTTTATATAGTGGTTTGTTTTTATTCTATTTATTATTATATTCTCTAAATGTTTTTTATAAAACGCCTTAAACTATTATTAGACCATCAACTCAACAGCCGAGTCATTAGCGTCGTCATGTGTTGTGATGTTTTCTATATGATGCGATCACACGCTGCTGACTCGTAGCAAACACGTTGCTAATGTGTGGAGGCCTCCGGTCGGCTGGACAAGTGTTGTGTAACAGGTAACCTGATTATCAGGCAGCATGTCCACCGTCCTCTAAGCCTCCTGGCAAATCTTTCAGATCATCGTCTCCCACAGAAGCTGTATTTGACTGACTGATTGACAGCACTAAGTGGAAAAGCCCTCAGACTGCAGCTACTACTGAGTCGCTCCGTCTTGTCTTTAATCCTCTGTTACTCTAGCAAACCAGTCCCAAGTTATTAGTCGTGTTTTTGTGTATTCACCTAGTTGTGTTTTTGGAGTCTCTGTCAGAATGGAAAACATTACGAGCAGAAACTATCAAGATTTCCTCTCCAATGACTCAAACTTGGGGTGGTTCCGATGCTAATGCTTTCGTAGTATTTCCAAGTATTGAAACATGCTTTATCTTTGGTTGCCATGCTTGGGTATCCATGGTGATCAAAACTTGAGAATGAGTGGACTTGTCTGAGGAAAGACTGATAAGAGACGACGTCGAAGAACATCCGATGGACTTTTCACTTGTTAGCAAATGTTCTTTTGCACTGAATATTATTAGTTTTTTTATCTTTAAGAAATGGCTTACAGTGGAAATTTACCAAAGCTGAAAAATCTAACTCAAAATGTGTACAGTGTGTAATTTCATTTTCTTTTTCTTGGAATTGTACGTATTCAAAAAAAAGTATCGTACAGGAACTGAGTGAATGGATCGGTTCCCGATATCAAAACGTTTTCTACCGATGACACGTCACCCACTTTGTTGTGTTAAAGCCTTATTCCTAATTGTATTAAATTAATTTGTTGCCTTAAAAAAACATGTTGTAAGGCATCACATATACTATTTGAGCCATCGCTTAAATGTTACAACAAGTGGAAAAAGTAAAGTGCTGTGAATACTCTCAAGTATTGACTTTTCTTATCCATTAGTTGTTCGCTTCATTGTTATTCTTTTTTTCATATGCATAATTCATCCCCTTTTCCGTATAAATCTGAGTGTTGGATATTTAGAAAACACCCTGTTTATCCTGCTTTTTTTAAACGCAGAATGCTTGGATTCACTCATGTTGCCGTTCTAGTTCCTGCGTCTTCACCTCCTCTGCATACATCTCGTTGCTCACAACTCTTTGTTTGTATGATAATGATGATGTCGCTGCCGTTTCTTTGTGCTTTTAAGGCATCAATTATTGTCATCATTCGAGTTGTTCCTGTACCTTCTGCGTCGCGATTAACATAATTAATTCTTCTGCTCCGCTGGTTTGAAGTATTTCATTCGTTCAGTTTGCTTCAAAGCGCTTTTTTCTTTTTAAGTGCCACCGAAAATCTTCCACAGATCATCCTCGGTGTCTTTAACGCAGACGCTTGCTTTGACAAATTGACTGTGTTCTTTTTGGGTTGGATCTCCAGAAGAGGTTTAGTTTAAGTGCATAATCGCATCAACAAAAAGACGGTTAAGACATCAGTCAGAATTGTAGTTCTTTCCCAACGTTGACGCTCAAGTTTGTTTGAACTCGGAGGAAGACGCCGAGCTTGTTCGGTGCAAGTGGAGTTCATCGTTAAAAGCAAGCAAACGTTTCATGGGATGTGATCAGAAAGAATGCAGAGCAGACGAACACAGGAGATAAAACACAGCGATGACGCATCAGTTCAGGGTCAGTTAGCCTCTGGCTCCACTGCTGTTCCTCATTCTCACATTCTTCCACTAGTTTACATCTGATTGGGTTCAACCAACTTGTTTGCTTTCTTGTGCATGTTCCGGATTATTGTGTCCCGGCGATGACTTACTGGTTACAACACCACGGCTTTATCCCAGTCCCTCTGATGGTAGAAGTTTTATCTGGAATATTCTGGGCTAAACTACGCAACACTGAGCTCTGTTGCAAGTCATACCTGTAGTCGTGAGCGTTTCAAAGACGTCACCTGAGAAGATTAAAGCCAGGTAGCTGAAGGAAGAGGGTTGCTATGCGAGTGCAGTACTTTTAGCTCTCTTGTCATTTCAAGGTCTTTTGCACTTGTATTGTATTTCAGTCCCGGCTTCAACTTTATTGAAACCAAGCGAAGCAACAGGTTACACATCATAAACAAAAACATCTTCGCCTTAAATAGTTTAAAACGATAAACTCTCTCAACTCACAGAAAAGGATGGATAAAGGTAATATATTAGGTAATATAAATCATTTGAATTGTGGCACTTCCTCATTTCATGCCCTCAGGCCACCACTATTAAAAAAACAGGAAATGAAAAGTTTTGGCAGTACTTTAGCCACAGGCTACAGTGACTTAGTGTTTGCTGTTCTCATGGCTCTCGTAGCTTTAACAAGCGAGCTGCTTCTGCTCAGCAGTTTTCTCATGTTTCTACTCCATGATGTTCAGGGAACCATGACTAACATCTGTAGCTGCTGGAAACAAAACTTCAAATTCAGAAGTAGAAAAGTTTAATAGTATAAATCTTTCGTTTAAAGTAGCAGATGGCGTCTGCACGACGTTATTTGTCTGAAACCATCATCATTTTTTGTGGAGGCAATATTAGGGAGAAAAAAAAAAAAATCTTGTGGATCGTGTCGTGGATTTTTAAATGAAAATGAGTCATGTTGGCATCTTCACTGGTTCTATGTGGCAGGAAGTCTCTGTATGTTCTGTTGTCGTAAACAACATTGATCGATGTTTATTTTAATATTGTTTTCCATTTCAATTATTTAAATAACAGGAAATAATGGATTAAGTGAACTGCCTGTGTTGGAAAGATTATCTCGTTTTATTAGCGAAACTTTTATTGTGAAGTCTTTTCTCACAAGTCATTTCTCATAGTATCAGATTTCCACGGATTGTTTATTCCTTCTTTAAGCTGGTTCTCCGTCAACATTCTTTCCTTGTGTTCTCTCCTCATTCGTTTGAGTGCAGGCCAAGAGTCTTTGAGCATTAACTCTCATCTGTACCTCAAGGTTTAAACTGGGCTCAGGGAGTTTGATTTATTTCTCCCATGAAGGCTGTGTGGGTGGAATACTGGAGGCAAGTGGTGGAAAACGCAAACAATTTGTCTCTGTGTTTGAATACAATTGGAATATATTTAAAGTTATATTAAAGTCAATGTTTTACGTTCTGATTCATGTTGATGGAGAACGGTTACGCTTTTCAAATCACGCCTTTCCGTCCTGAAGACTTAAACAATGTTAAAGAAATGAAGATAAAAATCCATCTTGGTTGTGACCATAAGTTCCACTGGTTTCTCTCGGAGCTTCAATCTCATTAGTAGAGATGACTTAGAGAGAGAGGGGTTATTAGGTGGGTTAAGCTCTGGAGTCTCCAGCGCTCCACGAAAGTGCCTTAGCAAGACGGAGAGGCACGGTTGAAGACGAAGACGTATGAATGCAGTGAAGGAGGTCACATGCTAATCTAAAGTATAATTTCCCGGCTACATCTTTGTCCATGCAGAAAACCTGTCGGTGGTTCATCCAGCGTAATACCTGCAACAATAATGACCATGTTTGTGTCCATTATTCTGTGTTTAAAAGTGTTGCATCTTCATTGGATAAGATCCCACCTTCGACGCCATGGTCACTGTGGATGTGTTTGACCTTAAACTGCCTTCATTTATTATGTTCACGACAGCGACGGACGTCGGCCTTGTGGAGCTGCAGCTGTGATAAAGTTGTGGGGTCAACGGTTCCTTTTTTTATACCCGTGTTTGCCTAGCCTTGTGACGGTACTCTTTCTGTTGTGACATGTATGTAGTTCGTTTATTCTTCCTGGTTTACCATCAGGCCCAGAGAGATGAAGGATGTTTGAAGAGAGATGTGGCAAAGCTGTCGATGGTTTAAACAAGTCTGTTTATATTTGAACACGAAGTGACATCATAACATCTTCTGTTGATGTTTATTCACGCGTCTTAAAAGTTAAAGTTGGCAACGTTACTTTGTGAACAGAAAACTATAAACATACTCTCTGCTTTTGTTATTTGTTTTTAAACAATTGTTTATTTACATTTCTGCAGTTTTAATAGTCTTTTAATAACACTTTACTTGTCCTTGTCAATATGCACCCACTCGTTTCATTGTAAAACCTTCTTTGAAATTAATATTTAATCGTAACGAGTTGAGATACTCGAGTATTTAATGACTGAAGTCCAAACAGGCCAGAGAATGCAGAGCTTTGGATTTCTTTTGTGCCTGTAAATGGTCATGGAGTCGCTCACCAGATAGGCTGTGTTTACGTTACACTCCAGTGGTTTGATGAGAGTGTGTTGCTTTCCTACCCACAAGCTGACTTGTCATGTCCCGCTCTGCTTTAAACCTTCAGTCTTTAAATCACAGTTTGGTAGGAAAATAAGACCAAATCATGTGAAGACTGAAATGTTGAATAACTAAAATGACAATGAGTTACACAAACTACGTCACACTGAACCCCCTTTTTTAAGGCCCCACTGCAAGATAAAGAGACTTTTAATTGTGTTTACAGTCATTTCCACTGACGGGAAGACATGCATCTAGATTTCGGTGATGCTTGGAGGTTCCTGTGTGTCACATGTTAATCGTATTGAATTATATATATCTAAGTTTAGTTGGACGGGAAAGTTTTCCATTCTATTCCATAAGTATATAATGTTTACAGCAGGTTATTTAGATTTATAAACATTTATCATGGGACTTGTGAAATAGTTTAGTCTCGGAAGTCCCTTTAAGAATTAATAGAAATCATGTTGGGTTCCTTATAGTGGCGCCCAACACGTTTTGTTAACCCTCTGTGCGGTGAATCCCTGGACTGTGTTACAAACGTGACGACGAGCGTTGACACCACAGTGAGCTAATGGTCGGTGCTGGTCAGTGCCGCTGCTTCTCTTCACAAACGTGTTCGAAGAAGAAACATGGTGGTGAGGAAAGAGTGACCTTTCTTTCTCCCTCCCTCCCGAGCCTGATCGACTCAAACACACTCTTCGACCGTAAACTATACCATAATTAAATAATTAGTCACTATTTGTGACCCTGGTCTGGAAAAGCGCTCGACAAATATAAGCTACTTACTTACTATTTACTCGCCTTTAAAGTCCATTCTACTTTAAACTGTCGCTTGTCTCGCACACATTTGTAGCAATAAGTGAGAATGTGTTTTAACACATTTGCGAGTGTGACAAGTTGTGTGCGCTAAAAGTTTAATTTAGGCGAGTGGATGCATGAAAGTGTGGAAGGGATTGACGAAGCTCCTCATCTTCTCCGAGCCCGAGGTGAGACCGATCCGTCTCGTCGCATTCATAAAAGTGACAGATCAAAATCATGTTTGAGTGACGCGTGACTCAAACGACAACAGACGCAGGATAAGTATGATTGTAGTCTTGAGGTTTTCTGACGTCAACAGTAAGTAGTTGATTCACTCAACATTTCCAGTTAATCCAGTTGGCTGACGATACAATTGTGCTATTGTGTTTTTAAATAATTTTGTGAATGATTATAATGATTTGAGGATTAGTGTCAACAGTAAACCTGTGACAGTTGCTACTTTACTTTACTTTAGAAGTCGTTTTTGACAACTGGAGGATCTTATAAACTTAGAATCGCCGCTAATGCGTTCAATATAAAAACTAAAGTACATGTTGAAATGAAAGATATTTGCACACCAGTCACAGGGTTTTGGTGATGAATGGTCTGGTCCAAGCAGGGATGATCTCGTGATTCGCATCGAGTGCCAGAATGGGATAGAAATGGTTTAAGTGTAAACCGTGTCGTGCTCTCCGGTGACCCGGGATTAAAAATAGAGATGCAGATAAGCGGAGAAAGTTAAGTGCTTGTTACAACGTTCTACACCAGTTCACTTTTATTCAACGGCTCAAGTGGTCATTTCAAGACACTTTACAGTTTAAATAACACTGTAGAAGATAAACTGGTTCCAGCGACAGTGGCAAGTATACCGTTGAGCATGCAGAAAGCTCAAGCAGAACCAGACTCGGTGTGAACGGTAGTCTGCTGAGAGAGAGAGAGAGAGAGAGAGAGAGAGAGAGACGGAGAGGGGGAGGAGAAGACAGAACAGCGACACACTATGTATGTAGATCACCTGCTGGTCATATGATGTTGGTCTAAAAATGGCTGCCAGTAACATAGTTAACTTCCTGTGATGATGGAGTCTGTGCTGAATCCTTTAGCTAGAGCTCGATACTCCCTCAGGCTCGGTCGACACACTAATGATAAGATTTAACATGCAGTCCGTACAAATGTTGCCAATACTCCTGTGTATCCAGAGGCTATAAACTGTTTTTCTCACTGCGTGTTCTAAGAAACGCTTCAGACCAAAAGTATATAACACGCAACAAAATGTTTTTAAATTAAATTTTCCACACAGAGGACCGTCTTCTCAGCAGAATTAACACTGCAGTGGTGAACTTCAGAGGAGCTCGTCTGCTGTTAAAACACAACTGAGCAGAGGATACTGTTGTATCGTTTGTTTTTGTGAATCAGTGGATCAAGCAGGTATTTGTTTTCTCGCAGCGTATCCTTCTCCAGCGCTGGAGGAGTGAGGGAGTCTCTTCTTCTGCGCCTATAAGGACGCTGGTGACGATGAGTCCAGTAAGACGTGGGTTAAGTCTTCTGGAGGTTTTCCAAGAAGAGATTCTAAAGCTGTTAACCCTTGACTGCGGGATTAAAGTCACCGGTCTACCCTTTTTGGCGCTTTGGCCAGAACATTTAGTTAACCACACCAGATGAACCCTCTCAGGACATGAAAATGAAGAAGAAGAAGAATCAAATTTTCTTCTTTTTGGTTGACCCAAGAAACATTAGATAGTAGAGGATGGTATTGCCATTTTGTGTTGATACAAAAATGATCGCAAGTGTCAATGATACGATGGTGATACTGTAGGAACAAAGATAAGTGTTTAGTATTGTTGAGTACTTGACTCTGGTGTTGTGATAGTGTAGTAACAAGTATATATGTGTAGTATTGTCCAGTACTTGACTCTGGTGTTGTGATAGTGTAGTAACAAGTATATATGTGTAGTATTGTCCAGTACTTGACTCTGGTGTTGTGATAGTGTAGTAACAAGTATATATGTGTAGTATTGTCCAGTACTTGACTCTGGTGTTGTGATAGTGTAGTAACAAGTATATATGTGTAGTATTGTCCAGTACTTGACTCTGGTGTTGTGATAGTGTAGTAAGAAGTATAAATGTGTAGTATTGTCCAGTACTTGACTCTGGTGTTGTGATAGTGTAGTAACAAGTATATATGTGTAGTATTGTCCAGTACTTGACTCTGGTGTTGTGATAGTGTAGTAAGAAGTATATATGTGTAGTATTGTCCAGTACTTGACTCTGGTGTTGTGATAGTGTAGTAAGAAGTATATATGTGTAGTATTGTCCAGTACTTGACTCTGGTGTTGTGATAGTGTAGTAAGAAGTATATATCTGTAGTATTGTCCAGTACTTGACTCTGGTGTTGTGATAGTGTAGTAAGAAGTATATATGTGTAGTATTGTCCAGTACTTGACTCTGGTGTTGTGATAGTGTAGTAACAAGTATATATGTGTAGTGTTGTCCAGTACTTGACTCTGGTGTTGTGATAGTGTAGTAACAAGTCTATATGTGTAGTATTGTCCAGTACTTGACTCTGGTGTTGTGATAGTGTAGTAAGAAGTATATATGTGTAGTATTGTCCAGTACTTGACTCTGGTGTTGTGATAGTGTAGTAACAAGTATATATGTGTAGTATTGTCCAGTACTTGACTCTGGTGTTGTGATAGTGTAGTAAGAAGTATATATCTGTAGTATTGTCCAGTACTTGACTCTGGTGTTGTGATAGTGTAGTAAGAAGTATATATGTGTAGTATTGTCCAGTACTTGACTCTGGTGTTGTGATAGTGTAGTAACAAGTATATATGTGTAGTGTTGTCCAGTACTGGACTCTGGTGTTGTGATAGTGTAGTAAGAAGTATATATGTGTAGTATTGTCCAGTACTTGACTCTGGTGTTGTGATAGTGTAGTAAGAAGTATATATGTGTAGTATTGTCCAGTACTTGACTCTGGTGTTGTGATAGTGTAGTAACAAGTATATATGTGTAGTGTTGTCCAGTACTGGACTCTGGTGTTGTGATAGTGTAGTAAGAAGTATATATGTGTAGTATTGTCCAGTACTTGACTCTGGTGTTGCGATAGTGTAGTAACAAGTATATATGTGTAGTATTGTCCAGTACTTGACTCTGGTGTTGTGATAGTGTAGTAAGAAGTATATATGTGTAGTATTGTCCAGTACTTGACTCTGGTGTTGTGATAGTGTAGTAAGAAGTATATATGTGTAGTATTGTCCAGTACTTGACTCTGGTGTTGTGATAGTGTAGTAACAAGTATATATGTGTAGTGTTGTCCAGTACTGGACTCTGGTGTTGTGATAGTGTAGTAAGAAGTATATATGTGTAGTATTGTCCAGTACTTGACTCTGGTGTTGTGATAGTGTAGTAACAAGTATATATGTGTAGTATTGTCCAGTACTTGACTCTGGTGTTGTAGTATTTACAGACCACATGACTCTTGACGAAGTCGTAACTGCTTTCATTTGTTTTCAAACCAAAATGTGTCCAAACATCAGCTTTAAAAGCTGCTGGAGTCACCGTATCCTCTCGTCCTCAGTCATCACCGGGATCTAATTCTTCCTATATTTGTGGAGGACGTAATGACTGCTGCCATCTAGAGGCCAGAAGTTATATGGCAACTTAAACATGAACAAACGCTGTGAATGTTAACAGTAAATGTATACAATGTTTTCCCACACCTCTTTTCAGCAGTATATAGTCATTATTCTAGGTAGGAATTTGAAATCTATTATCTTATAGAATGCAAGTTCTCGTTCGGACACAATCTAGTGCTGAACTTGTACTCGGATGCTCAGAAATGTCCAGTCATTTTAACGCTTGAACCTTGAGGCATCGGACGTACATGTGGGCGTTCAGTTAATAATCTGCTTCATTAAGCTCGTTTCTCTGTCGCTACAGTTTAGCTCAATGTTCCTTGGTTTCATATGCGAGGATTTGCCTCTTGACGTGCGGCCAGGACGCGCCGTTAAGCCGGCGCTGGTGCGTGAGTAAGCGTGAGCGAGTGCATGCGGTGTGTGTGACGGCGTGCATGCGGTGTGTGTGACGGCGTGTGTGTGACGGCGTGCCAGCAGAGTCTGACAGTGACATCCTGGAGCACGTGATGGAAGCTCACAGCTCCATGTCTGACCCTGCTGCCACCGACCGGACCTTGAGAGAGAGTCGTCCATCTCTGAAGATCCGCCTCGTCCATGACGCCCTGACCATTGAAAATATTAGCAAATGATTTTTCAGGATACTTTGCGATTAAAGTCGATGTAATCAGAGATCAATCGTTCCCTGGTTCATTCTGCAGGCTCTGTTCAAACGACACAAACGATTAGAATTGATACTTTTAAATGAGTGTATAGAATTATGAACGATTCAATACATTCATTAATTGCATATATGACATTTTTTTGTGTTTTTATTGTCACTAAGAATCATTTTCTAAATGCAAAATGTTTATATCAAACGAATGCTTTGACAAGCTTTGAATGTTAATAATGAAAACTGACACAATTGAATGAAAAACTCCAGGAACAGATGAATTTCTGAGTTTTTATTTATGTCCCGTGTGTATTACATCCATAAAAAGACGGTAATACATCTGTCATTATACAACACTCATCTAAATTCAAATCCTTTTTATTAATAGTTTATTTTATTTTCATGGTCTGCGTTATACGTTTCATTTTATTGGTTTTAAAATGATAAATGATCATCTGGTGTTTGATTATATTTTTAACCCAGAGCTCTCTCTTCATCAGTATCTGTTCATTCATGTTCGGGTGTAGAAGCAGAGAAGGATGGTGGGAAACAGAGGGTTGATCTGCCGCAAGTAACAAGCTCGGCTGAGGATGTGGAGGTGGGCGGCGGCAAAGGAAGAAAAAAGGGGGGTGAAGGGGTTCCGTTGTTATGGCGATGAGATCCTCTTTGTGTTAGGTTGTCAGGGCAACTTCAGGCATACTCTTAACACAGCCGCCATCTCTGTCACCGCCATCCCAATCCCCCGGCAACATGAGTGAAGTTGAGGGCGCCGTGTCCCTTTCACTCGTCTCGTCGTCCACATGCATCACACCTTCTTTTTTTACCCAGTCAAGCTAACGTGCAGAGCTTTAGCAAGTGACGGGTGCTTTAACTGGGAATAAAACGTCTCTTCGTGGAGAATATACGATCCATAAGAAACCAGAAAGTAAAAATATCATATAAATGGAAAAGCAAATTTGGAACAAAATGAGAATCAATTGAATTAAAATAAATGGATGTAATAGTTTACAAGATAAATGATCAATGTATCATGTTATGATGTGATATAACAGGAAAATATATATTTATTTCTCAGGGTTGTAGAGCTTTGAGTGGAAGCGTCTCTTGACAGCTACTGTTGTGACGTTGTTTAATGTCGGAGGATCTGCCCGGGATACACCAGGTTTGTCTTGTTGGTCGACTCTCGGCTTCCCTCGCTTTCAGACGGCAAGAAGACGCCAGACTTGTGAGATGAGAACGCAGCTTTGTAATCCGTGCGTGGGGGTTTCATTGAGAGCTGAGGGGGTTTCATTGAGAGCTGAGGGGGCCATGAAGCCGGTGAATCACAGACTGTGAGGCATTAGAGAATATGTATGTGCAGGGAGTGTGTAAATGTTTTCTTCTTTGCTAAAGCTTATCAGATACACTTGTGTGTACAACATATTTGTACATACTTTAGTTTAAATACTCTTATTTAGCATTCCATGTTCAAGTAATTGAATGTATATATTTCATTATCCTCATTTATTCTTTCATATTCTCTCTGTGAATACCGTAGGTTCGGGTCATACCACCCGCTCTACTATGACCTTTACTGGACTAGTGTGTCCAAAATTAGAGCGACCATCCTTTTCCTGTTTCCTGCTTGAGGGACCAGCAGGGAAAATGTGACGTGAAAAGCAAAAGTTTGTAATTAAAATAGTCTTATTTATGAAGACGTTAATATAAGTGTAGTTACTCCCTCGTCTTTTCAACCCCGGGTTCATATGGACGAGTGATACCTGCGGACACTGCAGTGTTAAACTCTGCACATGTGTCTCGGGGACGGGAGTAAGTGGTGTTTATGTGTGAGGTTCTCCAGAGCCCATATCTTCACAGTCTGAGTCTAATGGGCTCCGACAGAAGGTGTCATAAGGTAGCTCCGGGTCCTGCCTGTGTGTGTGTGTTTAGACCCCGATCTCTGTCGGACTGAATAAGCATTCACTGACTTCAAATGTGCTTTGAAAGTCGTTTACACTCAGTATTTGATCAGGTTAAATGGTTGATTAGTATTTGCGTAATGAGCTATTTTTTTGATATTTACCAAACATCTGATCTGCCATCAGGTGCTGTTTTCTGAAGCTCCAGATGAAAGTCTGTGGATCATTAACACTCGTGCAGACCCATCAGCATCTGTGTAAACAAACCGATCCATCTGTTCTGGATGCAATCGCTGCTGCACTTGTTATTGGAAGGAAGTGCGCTCCTTGTTCTGCTAATGTTATTGAGCACATTCAATGTGCAGTCGTTTGCTGATGCGCTGCTCAAATACAAGCTTTTAAATGGCACTCGCAGACTGTATATCAGAATTTATAATCCAGTTATTCGTCAAATAATCTTCACCACTTGATGCACTTTTAAGTAGACATTTTTTAAATAGTGTCATAAAGTTTCTTGTAAAATGTCTTACGACATAACAGTCCTTCGTTGCTGATAGACGACTGGTGCTGACGTCACACACCAATATATCACTGATACAAGTCATGTATTGGCTACTATAAAACAGCTGTACCACCTGATGGTTGGACCTCTGCTCAAGGGAAGGACGTTCTCTCCAGAACCTCCCAGACCGGCTGGTTCCTCCCACATGTTTGAATTCTACTCAAGGCTGCGTGGGTTTACTCCGGGTACTCCGGTTTTACCCTTGCGCCCAATGACATTTGTCCACTTCTCGTTTGTGTTTAGAAACCTTGAACATTTTTCATCGAGACCAATAGAAACATTTTCATTTAGAAGAGATAATGTGTGTCAAGAAGCTTTTGATACGACAAGATATTTAGTGATAGTGTAGTAACAAGGACATATGTGAAGTATTGTGGAGTACTTGACTCTGGTGTTGTGATATTGTAGTAACGAGTATATATGTGTAGTATTGTCCAGTACTTGACTCTGGTGTTGTGATATTGTAGTAACAAGTATATATGTGTAGTATTGTCCAGTACTTGACTCTGGTGTTGTGATATTGTAGTAACAAGTATATATGTGTAGTATTGTCCAGTACTTGACTCTGGTGTTGTAAAAGTGTAGTAACGAGTATATATGTGTAATATTGTCCAGTACTTGACTCTGGTGTTGTAAAAGTGTAGTAACGAGTATATATGTGTAGTATTGTCCAGTACTTGACTCTGGTGTTGTAAAAGTGTAGTAACAAGTATATATGTGTAGTATTGTCGAGTACTTGACTCTGGTGTTGTGATAGTGTAGTAACAAGTATATATGTGTAGTATTGTCCAGTACTTGGCTCTGGTGTTGTGATAGTGTAGTAACAAGTATATATGTTTAGTATTGTCCAGTACTTGACTCTGGTGTTGTAAAAGTGTAGTAACGAGTATATATGTGTAGTATTGTCGAGTACTTGACTCTGGTGTTGTGATAGTGTAGTAACGAGTATATATGTGTAGTATTGTCCAGTACTTGACTCTGGTGTTGTAGTATTTACAGACCACATGACTCTTGACGAAGTCGTAACTGCTTTCATTTGTTTTCAAACCAAAATATGTCCAAAAATCATCTTTAAAGGCTGCTGTAGTATCCTCTCGTCCTCAGTCATCGCCAGGATCTCATCATTTAATTTTTCCTTTAACTGTGCGCGACGGACTAAATTAAAAATGTGCATGTTAATTGTAAATTAAAAGATATTCTGATTATTTTATCACATTTTTCTGAAATGGTAACCACATCATGATGTATGTTTGATGGCGTCTGTTATGAACGAGTGAATGATTTGTGCTGCAGAGATGGTGGTTCAGTGAATATAACTCTGTCCTCTCTGTGTCTCCACAGCTCCGCCACCGAGCAGATTCAACAGACGAGTGTCAGGTGAGACGTTGGAGTGTGTGCATTCACCAGCTTGTGTTTGACGTCATGCCTCTCCAGTGTCACCCACACCAGCAGCTCGCTGACCCGAGTGTTATCTGTCGCTCACGTCCAATGAGAGCCGACTGTCGAGATGTCGTCGGACGTTTAGAAGTATTTCACGTGCGTGTTAAAGCTCTCAGAAGCTCTGGAGCTTCAGGTTATCGTGCCCAGACTCCGTACCTGTCGTGGCTCCTCACGGTTCAGCGTGTGCTCGCGTAATTGAAGACTGTCGTCTGAGGGACCAGGATGTTGATTACACTCCGAACGTGTCGACTCGAGCGAAGCCGAACCGGCTTTTGGTTCCTCGATGGGGAAATAAAAACGCTTTTCAAGGATGGAATTTAATAAATCCTGTCGAAATGAATCGTCTTTTAACGGAGCTTGAGCAGCAAAGTTACAAATGTTTCATCAAGAAAGAAGATTTCGGTTTTTTTAATGACTTTATTTGCAAACTGAGTTGTTATTTTAAGAGAGAAACAACAACTTATTTAATCTCGATGTTCAGAACCCAGGACACCCCTTTATGAAACCACAAATAAATACTTAGTGTTTGGATGTTCACTCTCATAACATTCTATTCTGATCTTGTGAAGAGGAAATCCCTGTTTTATTTCAAGCAGAAGGTCATGAAGCTTCTTTGTAATTTACCAGCGACTGATGAAGCCTCACATGATGGTTTCTTTTTTGGTCTGACACGTTGAACAGTTGTTTCCCTCCAGGTTGTTGGTCATAGGAAAGTCGATTTGTAGATGAGCTGGAAGATAAGTTACGCTTGCAGTTTAATAGCATTTTTTCAGCCCCTATTGTCTCAAATAATGCAGTTTTATTTGATGTTTCAAGGTTTTTATTCCACATTAAACCTGTTTTTTTTTCTAGTGTGAAAAGCAAATTATCTTCCTTCTTAGTACGTTCAGTGTGTATCATTCAGTTTTCACTCGTGGTCGGGCTGAACTAATGGAGGTGACCACTGTCAGCGTCACACTTGATCTGCAGCCTGTGAATGTTGAGAGATAAGACTGTGTTCATTGTTGCAACACAAACGCACACACACGCAAATCCTCCTCTATTTTTGTCACACATGTTATTCTAATGAAATGTATTTGAATGTTTCAAGTCTCTGTGAGTCATTGATTCGACTTTAATTCAGCTGAACGTATAGAATGATATTAAAGTGTGTTGGTTCTGGTGCGTCCAGTGTGTGCAGAAGCCTTCAACCCAGACGACGACGACGAGGACACGGAGCCCCGAGTGGTTCACCCCAAAACAGACGAGCAGCGCTGCAGACTGCAGGAGGCCTGTCGAGACATCCTACTCTTCAAAACACTCGATCAGGTTCATAAAACTTTCACACAAGCACTCGCGCTCTCGTGGTTTTACTCTCGGACCGCCGTGTTTTTGACGTCACGAAAACACCGGTTAGTCGTCGGCAGAACCTCCTGCTGTAATCCGGTGTTTATCACATTATTATTGCAACACCTCAGGACTTGAGCTGTTCTTCTGCTCCACACGTTTCACTTTCTTCCTTTTGTTTGTACAGGAGCAGTTTTCTCAGGTGTTGGACGCCATGTTCGAGTTGTTGGTGAAGCCTCAGGATCACGTGATCGACCAGGGAGACGACGGAGACAACTTCTACGTCATCGAGAGGTCGGTAACATTTTGAACCATTGTCTCACTCTTCAGCATCACTCGTGAACTCACTCCTGCTTCAATCACTATAATAAAAGCTGTAACGCACGACACGGATGGATCTGATGACAGGCTTGTCGTCCAGAACCTTACGTCACACAACTTTGTGCACATTTAAGAGATTAGAGGTGTCGAGATATGAGCCGTCGTCACATGGAACGACTTATTTATTACATTTGCTGGACGTCAGGGTGTGAGGTTCAGTTCGGACGACGGGTGCCGATGTTGGGGAGCACCAGGGTCAGGAAGGAGCAGAAGAAAGACCGGATCGTCTGAGGGGATCGTGAGCGTGTGGCGTGAACAACACTGTGTTAAAAGATGTGTATTTGTTGTGTGTCATGGCTCCGACACGGATGACATCATAAGAACACTGGGAAATAACACGATCCATAACTGTCAGTACAACTGTGCCGTTCTTTCATTGATCATCGTTTACTTCGGTTTAAACATGTGATTTCTGGACGTTTAACACGTCAACAAACATAGGATCGATTCGTTTGACGATATAATCTTCAGCCGGTTCTCGGTGTTCGCTCACTCTTTCTCTGCTCGACTTGCCCTTTGTGTGTGTTTTGTGTATATACATCTGTAACCTTTCAAATCAGCATGCCTTCATGCGTGTCTCGTGCGCCCAGATTTCCTGCGGGTGCTCGTCTGCTAATATCATCAGAGCAGTCGAGCGAACACCGGCTCTCAGATGTTGAATCAACACTGAGCCGTTTCTGGTTTTATCTCATTGTTTGAGTCCTGAATGGAAACCAACGCATCTTATTGTGTGTAATCGATATCAGTCATCGTTAAACACACAAGCGATACTGTCGTGTAACATAAACGATTCATCATCTCTCAGTTATACATTTGTACCGTGTACTTCAAGTATGTTAGCGATTAGCTTAGCGTTGGAACAAGTATATATGTGTAGTATTGTCCAGTACTTGACTCTGGTGTTGTGATATTGTAGTAACAAGTATATATGTGTAGTATTGTCCAGTACTTGACTCTGGTGTTGTGATATTGTAGTAACAAGTATATATGTGTAGTATTGTCCAGTACTTGACTCTGGTGTTGTGATAGTGTAGTAACAAGTATATATGTGTAGTATTGTCCAGTACTTGACTCTGGTGTTGTGATAGTGTAGTAACAAGTACATTTGTGTAGTATTGTCCAGTACTTGACTCTGGTGTTGTGATAGTGTAGTAACAAGTATATATGTGTAGTATTGTCCAGTACTTGACTCTGGTGTTGTGATAGTGTAGTAACATGTATATATGTGTAGTATTGTCCAGTACTTGACTCTGGTGTTGTGATAGTGTAGTAACAAGTATATATGTGTAGTATTGTCCAGTACTTGACTCTGGTGTTGTGATAGTGTAGTAACAAGTACATACTGTATGTGTAGTATTGTCCAGTACTTGACTCTGGTGTTGTGATAGTGTAGTAACAAGTATATATGTGTAGTATTGTCCAGTACTTGACTCTGGTGTTGTAGTATTTACAGACCACATGACTCTTGACGAAGTCGTAACTACTTTCATTTGTTTTCAAACCAAAATATGTCCAAACATCAGCTTTAAAAGCTGCTGGAGTCACTGTATCCTCTCGTCCTCAGTCATCGCGGGGATCTCGTCATTTAATTTTTCCTTTAATTCTACATTTGTACCATGTAATTCAAGTATGTTAGCGATTAGCTTAGCATCGGATCGACCCCGACGTTGCTCACGTAGAAGGAATTACTGGAATATCAAAATCCAATGTTACATTTTTGTGCAGAACAGGGATATTTGGCAGGATTACATCAGATCCCCTCGAGCGAACGTTGTTTCTGCTGCTCTTATGTATTCCACCTGATGCACGGAGTGACATGGAAGAACTTTGAATACATATTTAAAGGGGAAAATACCTTTTTTTTTTTTTTTTAGCTTAAAAGATCATCATATTTTCAGTAAATTGTAGAGATGACAGTTGAAGGATCTTTGATAACACAAGTAAAAGTATGAGCTGATATTGATACGTGTTTTTATTGGTCCAAGCTTCTTATTTTACTGACTGAACAGCACTTTTCTACACGTCTGTCACATCAGTTCAGTTTGATCCTCCCGGCGGCACACATGGCAAATATCCGGCGAGATCCTCCTAAGACGTCAGATCTCTGGATATTGCGTCTCTAGGGAGCGACTCCTCTTCCGTCCAGGAGCGTCTCCTCGTCGATGCTGACCCGTCTCTCTCTCTCTCTCTCCTCAGGGGCGTCTACGACATCGTGGTGTCAGGCAAGTGTGTGGGTCAGTACGACAACAAGGGGAGCTTCGGCGAGCTGGCACTGATGTACAACACGCCACGTGCCGCCACCATCGCGGCCACTCAGGACGGAGCTCTGTGGGGTCTGGTGAGTCCCTGGACCTGCAGCCGTGACCATAAGAACACGTGACTCGTGTAGTGCGTTGATTCAAGAAGTCGAGTCACATTCAGAATGAAACTCTGCCTCTATGAATGAAGCTGCCGCTCCACGTGCTTTCAGCTGCAACAGCGCCCCAGTGTGGCGGAGCATGATAACGACTGCAGAAGCGAGAATGTTGTGTATTTTTTTAATGTTGTCGTTTGTATTTGCAGGATCGAGCCACGTTTCGCAGACTCATCGTCAAAAATAATGCCAAAAAAAGAAGGATGTATGAATGTTTCATCGAGTCTGTGCCATTACTCAAGTCACTGGAGGTGAGTTTGATAAACTGCTCTTACACATAACTAGTACTTACTTACTTACTTACTAACTTACTAACTTACACTCTTTCACTCTGACATCTGTGGATACACTTAATTCAGTTAAATTCATAAAATACAAATCTGGTTTTATAGTTGAACGAAAGTGTGAATGTGCCTGTTTGTGTGTGTTGTTGTGATGTGTGACTCTATTGTATCATCAGTGTGTGTGTGGTGTTGTGATGTGTGACTCTATTGTATCATCAGTGTGTGTGTTTTGTTGTGATGTGTGACACTGTTGTATCATCAGTGTGTGTGTGATGTGTGACTCTATTCTACCATCAGTGTGTGTGTGTTGTTGTGATGTGTGACTCTATTGTATCATCAGTGTGTGTGCTGTTGTGATGTGTGACTCTATTGTATCAGTTTGTGTGTTGTTGTTGTGATGTGTGACTCTATTGTATCATCAGTGTGTGTGTTGTTGTGATGTGTGACTCTATTGTATCATCAGTGTGTGTGTGTTGTTGTGATGTGTGACTCTATTGTATCATCAGTGTGTGTGTTGTTGTGATGTGTGACTCTATTGTATCATCAGTGTGTGTGTGTTTGTGTGTGTGTTGTTGTGATGTGTGACTCTATTGTATCATCAGTGTGTGTGTGTTGTTGTGATGTGTGACTCTATTGTATCAGTGTGTGTTTGTACAAAACTCTCTTTTCATTGAAATATTGACATTAGAAATTGATCTTAAGCTCCGCCCACTGAAAACACTTGTTTTTCTGGAGATTAAATCTTGTTGACCATAACCACACCCACTATACTGTGATTGGTCAAGCGTGGAGGTTTGTCACCACGCGTCATCAATCCTGGAAGTCTCCACCTCCAAGGGACTCGTTGTATAAACAAAGCGGGGTGTGATTACAGCTGAAGGAGGAGTGAAGCCATTATTACATCATAATGGACTCTCGTAACCTCTTGTTCGCCCAGATTTCAGAGCAACTTTATTGTGTAATAAGTTCAAATCATGATGAAGGATTCACTGCATCTTGAAGAACATGTGATTATTTCCGAGAAACAAATCGTTCGATGTATTTTCTCCTGAAGGCGACAGAGCGGATGAAGATCGTGGACGTTCTCGGAGCGAAGCAGTTCTCAGACGACGAGCGCATTATCTCCCAGGTGAGACCTGTCGTCTGCTGCCGATCTGGGAACACATGTTGTGTATCTGTTAACAACAAGTTGTGTCTCCTCCAGGGAGAGCGAGCCGAGTGCTTCTACATCGTAGAATCTGGTGAAGTCAAGATCATGATGAAGAGTAAAGTGAGCAGAAAACTCTTCTTCTTCTCAAATATGTTAAGATTCTGGTGTTCGACGCCGTGGAACCAAAATAGAAACTGACACCATTTCCCAGCCAGTTGGTGCAGAACACTGTGACAAACCCACACACACACCCATTCAAATCACCAGCGTGCGACTCTTGGTTTCCCCATAGCAACAGCATGTGTCGTCCGTCGGCTCGACTCGTGCTGAATGTCTTTTTTTCTGGTCAGACGAAGGCCGACCATGCGGACAACACGGAGGTGGAGATCGCTCGCTGTAGCAGGGGCCAGTACTTCGGGGAGCTGGCCCTGGTCACCAACAAGCCCCGCGCCGCCTCGGCCTACGCAGTGGGCAGTGTCAAGTGTTTGGGTAAGATCGGGAACAAAGACGCGCTCCATTGAATGAAACACAACATTCATTCTCCACTGAGTCTCAAGAGCCTGAAGGGTTTTCATCGTGAAAAACACTAGAATAGAAACAATGAAGGTTGAAGTAGATTCTGGTCAACGTCAGTGTTTTTCTGATGTAAAAGATCAAAGGATTTTTATCTGTCAGTCTGAGTTGTTACAGCAGCAGCTTCATGGAAAAAGATACACACACATGTACATACACACACACGTACATAAACACACACTGGACACACACGTACATAAACACACACTGGACACACGTACATAAACACACACTGAACACACATACACACGCACACATGTACATAAACACAAACTGAACACACGTACATAAACACACACTGGACACACACGTACATAAACACACACTGGACTTACACACACACACACACATGCGCACATATACATATGCGTACATAAACACACACTGGTAACACACACGCGTACATATACACATGTGTACATAAACACACACGTACATATACAAATGCGTACATAAACACACACGTACATATAGAAATGCGTACATAAACACACACTGGTAACACACACGCGTACATTTACACATGTGTACATAAACACACACGTACATATACAAATGCGTACATAAACACACACGTACATATACAAATGCGTACATAAACACACACTGGTAACACACACGCGTACATATACACATGTGTACATAAACACACACGTACATATACAAATGCGTACATAAACACACACGTACATATACAAATGCGTACATAAACACACACTGGTAACACGCGTACATATACACATGTGTACATAAACACACACGTACATATACAAATGTGTACATAAACACACACGTACATTTACACATGTGTACATAAACACACACGTACATATACACATGTTTTCATAAACACACACGTACATATACACATGCGTACATAAACACACATGTACATTTACACATGTGTACATAAACACACACTGGACACACACACACACACACACACACGTACATAATTACACACAGACATACGCAGTCAAAAACTCACACACGCATACATAAACACACTGTACACAATCTAGACACACTGGACACGATCAGAGCCAAACACGCATACACATGCACACACATGCACACACAGGCATAAACACACACACACAAATATAAATGAAAGTAATAACATGTAATAACGACTGGTGTGTTGTTCTCTCCTCAGTAATAGACATTCAAGCGTTCGAGCGTCTGCTGGGCTCCTGTAAAGAGATCATGAAGAGAAACATCTCCCACTACGAGGAGCAGCTGGTGGCTCTGTTTGGATCCAGCATGGACCTGAGAGACTGAGCCTCGTGCACCGCCCTCCGTGCCTTCTACCATAGACACACACACACACACACACACACACGCACAAGCGCAGACACACATCAGAGATGGACACACACAAACCATCAATGGCTACCAAAACACATCGTAAGCTTTACCTACAACCGTTTTCCAAGTTTCTAGAGCATCACACGTTCTCATTTAGTCACACGTGCACACCTGCACACACGTGCACACACACGTGCACACAGGTGCTGAGAGACCGCGGTCGTGCACGTCACAGTAGAACACACTCCCGTCAGCACTCGCACACAGACGCCCGACGCTCTCGTGTCTCCACTGCCTTTATATTGATGATGAACAGCAGTTGAAGTCATGACCTATCGTTTCTACTGACACACACACACACACACACACACACACACACACACACACACACACACACACACACACACACACACACACACACACACACACACACACACACACACACACACACACACACACACACACACACACACACACACACCAGGGTGTCGTGTCACTTCTGCAAAAATGGACACATTGTGCTCAAAGATAAATGATCAAAAATGCAAAAAAGAAAGTGAAACAAAGACGACAATTTTAGAACATTTTATGAACATTTGCGAAGATTCTTTGATAAAGTTTGATTTGAATGAAAGTGTTTTCATCGTCGGGAGTCGAGCTCGTACTTGTGATTATTGATTATTGATCATTGCAGTCTGAGGCGGCGGTGACCGCGGCGACCCCCCCTGACCCCCCAACACAGTTCTCGGCCATTGTTACTCTTCTTATCAACGCCACACACATCATTGTGTTGAATTAATTCTTAATGTGTTGTTGTTATATATTCATTTATTATCATTTTTCGTTTAATTTTGATCCAATGATGAAAAGAAAATTCAACATCCATCTCTGACGAAATGTAAAAACGGAACAAAAAAAAGAAGATTAGTGCTTATTTCTCTTGATTATGATTTAATGAGTTGTCCTGATTAAAAAGAAATGGAAAATAAAGAAAACAGTTTGGTTACTCGTGCCTCGTGCGTGGATTTGTGTGTTTATTCATCATTTTTTTAAGAAATGCGTTAACTATGGGTGTAATGTCGCTCCCATCCACTAGGTGGCGGAGGTGGTGCGGCGTTGTGGTGAAAGCGTTTGTAAAAGTAACTTATTCTGGCAGAATAGCATTTAGCTTCACGCTAACACTCGTGAAGAAACTTGTCGTTTAAAAATGTGAAATAAGGATAAATGTTGATATTTATTTGACTCGCTGACGAAGATAAATATGCGCCAAAAGAAGATGAAACTCGAGCTCGAATCTATTCATTGAATTCATCGCAAACGATGTAAGTATCTCTAATAAATCACGATAATGTTGTAACTTTCTAATGTTTATTAAATGTTTAAACTAGTTTTTAAATCACTAAACTAGCGTTAAAAGGTGAGACTGAACCAGCAGGTCTATGTTCTCACGCTTCCCTACATGGAGCTGAAGTTCTGTCGCTGTTCACTATTTAAAGCTTTAAAAACGTATTTATAGTTTCATGTTACTTTAGATTTAAAGTAAACGGTTGTTATTGTCGTTTTCCTTTTGTATGTTATATTTTATAACATGATTTAAATGAGTAACGACTTTTAACTTTATCAAATAGATTTTATTGAAACCTATTAATTGTGTTTTTTTTATTTCTTATATCTTCATTAAATTAAGATAAATTCGTATCAGACATAAATGTTCCCCAAACAATCCCGGTATAAATATTATTGTTAAATAAATTAAACAAAATCTTATAATAAATAATTGAATAAAGTAATAATAATAATCAATCTATTAACCAATAAAATAATTCTTGAGTAATTATTATTATTTATACAACAAACATCAGGCTAAAGATGGACGTCAAGTGTTCCTTGTTTCGATAAGGTATCAAAGGTCAAGAGGTTAATGACATGTATTTAGGTCATAGTGAGGTCAGAACATTAGTTCATATCAACATGATTTCAACTCGTGCTTCAGTCACAACTGACATGTGTCAATCATCGAAGGTCTGAGCTGGACTGTGAGAAACTCCACGACCAGGAAACAGATTTAGAGAAAGACGGTCATGAATCCGCCGAACACGTCCGCGCGGTTCCGATCCACCGTCGCCCGGACCTGCTCCAGTCCTGCGCCGACCTGGTGAACTCGGAGTGGCGGCGCAGTCCAGCGGCGCGCCTGCACTCGCTGCAGAAGTCCAGCGCCGACTTCCCCGTCAGCCTGGTTCTCCTGCGGGGTCGGCGGGAGGCGGAGCGTCTGCTGGGTCACGCCCGTCTCTCGCGGGTGGTCGGCGACGGCGGCGCCCTCTTCGTGGAGACCGTGGTGGTGGCGAGGGCGGAGCGGGGGCGGGGCTTCGGCAGGACGTTGATGGAGGAGACGGAACGCTACGCCAGACGAAGAGGATGTCGGCGCTTGTTCCTGACCACGCACGACCAGCAGCACTTCTACGCCCACCTGGGCTACGAGCTGTCGGCGCCCGTGCAGAGCGCCGGCGCCTTGACCACGTTTGTTACCATGGAGACGCTGAAGGGCTTCTGTAGAACTTCTCATCAGATCAGCTCAAACTCCACTCCTCCTGTTTCTCCTCCTACTGCTCTTCCTCCTCCTTCTTCTCTTCCTTCCTCTCCTCCTCCTCCTGCTCCATCTCTTCCCTCTCCTGCTCCTCCTCCTCTTCCTTCCTCTCCTCCTCCTCCTCCTGCTCCATCTCTTCCTCCTGCTCTTCCTCCTCCTTCATCTCTTCCTTCCCCTCCTCCTCCTCTTCCTCCTCCTCCTCTTCCTTCTCCTCATCCTCTTCCTTCCTCTCCTCCTCCCCCTCCATGTCTTTCTCTTCCTCCATCTAAAGTTCTCCAGAGTCCATCAACTCCACAAGTGGTCCAGACTCTCACAGAGACTCCTCCTCCTCCTCCACCCCCTCCATCTCTTTCTCCTCCTCTTCCTTCTTCTCCTCCTCCTCCTCTCCCTCCATCTCTTTCTCCTCTTCCTTCCTCTCCTCCTCCTCCTCCCCCTCCATCTCTTTCTCCTCTTCCTTCCTCTCCTCCTCCTCCTCTCCCTCCATCTCTTTCTCCTCTTCCTCCTCCTCCTCCTCTTCCTTCCTCTCCTCCTCCCCCTCCATGTCTTTCTCCTCCTCCATCTAAAGTTCTTCAGAGTCCATCAAGTCCACAAGTGGTCCAGACTCTCTCAGAGACTCCGTACAGAGACGCTCGAGGACTCCCTGTGTTCTGGATGAGTAAAGACGTCTGAGAAAGACTGGATGAAACGAGGGACAGAAGAAGAAGAAACTGAAGAATCCAGAGTCAACCTTGTGCTCCAGAAAATTCATTTTGTTTACGTTGATTTAAACATGAATAAATCATAGAGATTTTCACGTCACGATCATGTGATCCACGTTTGTGATGAAATAATGTGTGAGTCAGTGGTTGTTAAAAAACATTTATTTACAGCAGAAAACACATTTGTACACAAGTAGATCAGAGACATCAGAACATTAAACATTTTAAAGTTATTCGTATTAAAATGTTGTTTTTTAAGCATGTGAAATTAACCTTCCTATATATAAATTATCTAATAATTATTTAATAATTGAAAAGGTTCATTTTTTATAATTAATAATATCATAAAATGATTTCAATGTTTTTGAACATTTTACACAGTTTGATATTTTAATTCAAAAAAATGAATTTAATTCATTGTCTTTGAATTCAATATATAATGTTATGTTATTATATACATTATATATTGTTAATTAAGGTATAATGAAGCCACTGGATAAAACTGAATTGAAATGCTGCTCATTAAGAAATATTGGATTAGAAAATATATTTTTTTGAATTAGTTTAATTCGATTATAAAACTGTGTGAAAAATGCATTCATTTGTAAAAATAATCGATTTTCTTTTCTTTTATTAAACTTATTAAAAAAAATTCAAATGCTTTAAAAGTTTTACTGAAAATCAATCATTTCTATATGAAAAGGTTGCATTTTCTTTTTAATCGATTTATTTTTTTTATTTTCAAAACAACATATTTATATTTCACATAGATTTTATATTCTAATTCAAATAATTCAAACTACTTTAAATTCAAGTATTTAATGATGTATTATCTAAAGTCATATCATCTTCTATGTTATGAATTGAAAAGACTACAAATTAAAAATAACATTTTTTTACAAAAATGAAATATTGTAATTATAATATCAAACCATGTGTGAAAAAATATTTTTGAATTCAATAATTAATGAACTCAATGACTGTCTTTCAATGTCAAACATTTGATAATAAAACCAGTTAAATTCAAATATTCTGACGTCTCTGACAAACTTCCATATATTTCTAAACATGAATAAAGTGATTCTCGTGATAAGTGACGTCAACCGTGAGTCACGAGCTTCTCTACGACTCTCCTGTCGACAGGTGTGTCCTCAGGGCCTGCAGTTCCTGGATCAGTTTGGAAAGTTGTGTCGTCGCCGCTTCTTTCTCGCGCACGGCCTCGGTCAGCGCCCTGAGCGTCCCCCCCTGCTGGACTGGAGCACACACATCATCCACCTGTCAATCATCCAGCTGTCCATCATCCACCTGTCAATCACACTCCCCCATCATCCACCTGTCAATCACACTCCCCCGTCATCCACCTGTCAATCACACTCCCCCGTCATCCGCCTGTCAATCACACTCCCCCGTCATCCACCTGTCAATCACACTCCCCCGTCATCCACCTGTCAATCACACTCCCCCGTCATCCACCTGTCAATCACACTCCCCCGTCATCCACCTGTCAATCACACTCCCCCGTCATCCACCTGTCAATCACACTCCCCCGTCATCCACCTGTCAATCACACTCCCCCATCATCCACCTGTCAATCACACTCCCCCGTCATCCACCTGTCAATCACACTCCCCCGTCATCCACCTGTCAATCACACTCCCCCGTCATCCACCTGTCAATCACACTCCCCCGTCATCCACCTGTCAATCACACTCCCCCGTCATCCACCTGTCAATCACACTCCCCCATCATCCACCTGTCAATCACACTCCCCCGTCATCCACCTGTCAATCACACTCCCCCGTCATCCACCTGTCAATCACACTCCCCCATCATCCACCTGTCAATCACACTCCCCCGTCATCCACCTGTCAATCACACTCCCCCGTCATCCACCTGTCAATCACACTCCCCCGTCATCCACCTGTCAATCACACTCCCCCATCATCCACCTGTCAATCATCCACCTGTCAATCACACTCCCCCATCATCCACCTGTCAGTCATCCACCTGTCAATCACACTCCCCCATCATCCACCTGTCAATCACACTCCCCCATCATCCACCTGTCAATCACACTCTCCCATCATACACCTGTCAATCACCCCCCCCCATCATCCACCTGTCAATCATCCACCTGTCAATCACACTCCCCCATCATCCACCTGTCAATCACACTCCCCCATCATCCAGCTGTCCATCATCCACCTGTCAATCATCCAGCTGTCCATCAAGCGTCTCACCCAGGAAGTAGAAGATGAGCAGCACCGTGAGCAGCAGCAGCGTCACGATGGCGCAGCCCAGGACGTAGGCCCGCGAGGACGACGGCGTCAGCAGGTCCTGCAGGCGGTTCCGCCACTTGGCGTGGACCGGAAGAACTCTCTCGGAACCGTCGTGGGAGAAGATGTTTCCATTGGAGGAGGGAGAGTGGGCGGGACGAGGAGGTCGACTTCCTGTCGTCAGTGGAGGTCAGAGGTCAATTACACAAAATGATTGAATAGAAATTAATTAATATTATTAATTAATAAATAATTAATATCCAGATGCAGGTGGTTGTGTACCTTTGTGTTCAGTGTGTGTTCGGTGCAGGTGGTTGTGTACCTTTGTGTTGTGTGCAGGTGGTTGTGTACCTTTGTGTTCAGTGTGTGTTGTGTGCAGGTGGTTGTGTACCTGTGTGTTCTCTGTGTGTTGAGTGCAGGTGGTTGTGTACATGTGTGTTCTGTGTGTGTTGTGTGCAGGTGGTTGTGTACCTTTGTGTTCGGTGTGTGTTCGGTGCAGGTCGTTGTGTACCTTTGTGTTGTGTGCAGGTGGTTGTGTACCTTTGTGTTCGGTGTGTGTTCGGTGCAGGTCGTTGTGTACCTTTGTGTTGTGTGCAGGTGGTTGTGTACCTTTGTGTTCGGTGTGTGTTCGGTGCAGGTGGTTGTGTACCTTTGTGTTGTGTGCAGGTGGTTGTGTACCTTTGTGTTCTGTGTGTGTTCGGTGCAGGTGGTTGTGTACCTTTGTGTTCTATGTGTGTTCGGTGCAGGTGGTTGTGTACCTTTGTGTTGTGTGTGTGTTGTGTGCAGGTGGTTGTGTACCTTTGTGTTCTGTATGTGTTGTGTGCAGGTGGTTGTGTACCTTTGTGTTCAGTGTGTGTTGTGTGCAGGTGGTTGTGTACCTTTGTGTTCAGTGTGTGTTGTGTGCAGGTGGTTGGGTACCTGTGTGTTCTCTGTGTGTTGTGTGCAGGTGGTTGTGTACCTGTGTGTTCTCTGTGTGTTGTGTGCAGGTGGTTGTGTACATGTGTGTTCTGTGTGTGTTGTGTGCAGGTGGTTGTGTACCTTTCTGTTCGGTGTGTGTTCGGTGCAGGTCGTTGTGTACCTTTGTGTTGTGTGCAGGTGGTTGTGTACTTGTGTGTTCTCTGTGTGTTGTGTGCAGGTGGTTGTGTACATGTGTGTTCTGTGTGTGTTGTGTGCAGGTGGTTGTGTACCTTTGTGTTCAGTGTGTGTTGTGTGCAGGTGGTTGTGTACCTTTGTGTTCAGTGTGTGTTGTGTGCAGGTGGTTGTGTACCTGTGTGTTCTCTGTGTGTTGTGTGCAGGTGGTTGTGTACCTGTGTGTTCTCTGTGTGTTGTGTGCAGGTGGTTGTGTACATGTGTGTTCTGTGTGTGTTGTGTGCAGGTGGTTGTGTACCTTTGTGTTCGGTGTGTGTTCGGTGCAGGTCGTTGTGTACCTTTGTGTTGTGTGCAGGTGGTTGTGTACCTTTGTGTTTGGTGTGTGTTCGGTGCAGGTCGTTGTGTACCTTTGTGTTGTGTGCAGGTGGTTGTGTACCTTTGTGTTCGGTGTGTGTTTGGTGCAGGTCGTTGTGTACCTTTGTGTTGTGTGCAGGTGGTTGTGTACCTTTGTGTTCTATGTGTGTTCGGTGCAGGTGGTTGTGTACCTTTGTGTTCTATGTGTGTTCGGTGCAGGTGGTTGTGTACCTTTGTGTTCTGTGTGTGTTGTGTGCAGGTGGTTGTGTACCTTTGTGTTCTATGTGTGTTGTGTGCAGGTGGTTGTGTACCTTTGTGTTCTGTGTGTGTTGTGTGCAGGTGGTTGTGTACCTTTGTGTTCTATGTGTGTTCGGTGCTGGTGGTTGTGTACCTTTGTGTTCTGTGTGTGTTGTGTGCAGGTGGTTGTGTACCTTTGTGTTCCGTGTGTGTTCGGTGCAGGTGGTTGTGTACCTTTGTGTTGTGTGTGTGTTGTTTGCAGGTGGTTGTGTACCTTTGTGTTCTGTGTGTGTAATGTGTGCAGGTGGTTGTGTACCTTTGTGTTGTGTGCAGGTGGTTGTGTACCTTTGTGTTGTGTGCAGGTGGTTGTGTACCTTTGTGTTCTGTGTGTGTAATGTGTGCAGGTGGTTGTGTACCTTTGTATTGTGTGCAGGTGGTTGTGTACCTTTGTGTTCAGTGTGTGTGCAGGTGCAGGTGGTTGTGTACCTGTGTGTTCTGTGTGTGTTGTGTGCAGGTGGTTGTGTACCTTTATGTGTTCTGTGTGTGTTGTGTGCAGGTGGTTGTGTACCTGTGTGTTCTGTGTGTGTTGTGTGCAGGTGGTTGTGTACCTTTGTGTTCGGTGTGTGTTCGGTGCAGGTCGTTGTGTACCTTTGTGTTGTGTGCAGGTGGTTGTGTACTTTTGTGTTCAGTGTGTGTTCGGTGCAGGTCGTTGTGTACCTTTGTGTTGTGTGCAGGTGGTTGTGTACCTTTGTGTTCGGTGTGTGTTCGGTGCAGGTCGTTGTGTACCTTTGTGTTGTGTGCAGGTGGTTGTGTACCTTTGTGTTCTATGTGTGTTCGGTGCAGGTGGTTGTGTACCTTTGTGTTCAGTGTGTGTTCAGTGCAGGTGGTTGTGTACCTTTGTGTTGTGTGCAGGTGGTTGTGTACCTTTGTGTTCTGTGTGTGTAATGTGTGCAGGTGGTTGTGTACCTTTGTGTTGTGTGCAGGTGGTTGTGTACCTGTGTGTTCTGTGTGTGTTGTGTGCTGTGTGCAGGTGGTTGTGTACCTTTGTGTGTTCTGTGTGTGTTGTGTGCAGGTGGTTGTGTACCTGTGTGTTCTGTGTGTGTTGTGTGCAGGTGGTTGTGTACCTTTGTGTTCGGTGTGTGTTCGGTGCAGGTCGTTGTGTACCTTTGTGTTGTGTGCAGGTGGTTGTGTACCTTTGTGTTCAGTGTGTGTAATGTGTGCAGGTGGTTGTGTACCTTTGTGTTCAGTGTGTGTAATGTGTGCAGGTGGTTGTGTACCTTTGTGTTCAGTGTGTGTAATGTGTGCAGGTGGTTGTGTACCTTTGTGTTGTGTGCAGGTGGTTGTGTACCTTTGTGTTGTGTGCAGGTGGTTGTGTACCTTTGTGTTCCGTGTGTGTTCGGTGCAGGTCGTTGATGGAGTCCACTGAGTGAAGTTCTACTTCTGTGAGGTCCTTGTCGTGGACTCTGTAGAGCTTGGGTGTCGTCTGAGAAGAAGGTCTGGACATGTTTCCTCTTCTCTAGACTTTCAACACAAACACACGAATAATCAACACAACTCAACAACTGGTTCATGTAGATTGTCATCGCTCGTCTTCTAGAGTCGTGTGGTTTTCATCCGTTGATAACGAAATACTTTGAACAGGAAGTGAAACTATTGCGCAACATTAACGCTGGTTTGACTGCATCATCGGGTCGGTCCAGAACTTCTGAAGTGTTGAGAGATATGACGGTAAATTTAGACGCAACCTTTGTGTTCCTGTTATCCTTCATGTACGGTGGCCCAGAAGTTCAAAACAAGTTTATAAACTGTCAAACAAACTTACAAGGTACTATCAAACAAAATGACTAACACTTGACGGCCTTTACTCTGACAAAATAGAACAATTTACTGAAACAGGATGAAAAAAATACAAATTTAGGAAAAAAAACAGAAGATTCCTTGAAAGAAATTAACAATTTAGGAAATGTGTCAATTTGTTTCAGGAAATTGTTTCATATTTTGTTAAATAGGTCCAGAATATTGTAAAATAAATGCTTAATTGTGTCATTTAGTTTCAGACTTTAGACATTTATTAATTAATTAATAGAATTGATTCATTATTTTTCCATGATATAATAGATTTTGAGGCGATTATTAAGACGTCAGAGGTTGGAGGTCAGTTGTGCTGCGTCAAGAGTTTGATATAAATATTACTCATCACTGATCACGTGACATCGAAGGAGGATTTTCATGTTCTTTAACTGAGAATCTTTGACAAGAAAGAAACAATTCAAGATGATTGACATTAGATTTACTGATTTATCAATTAAGATGAAAACTCTTCTCTCACAAGTTTCTAAGATGACATTTGCCGAGAGAACAGTCGGGTCAGAACCGAGGTGTCGTCTCTATTCTTAGAGCCGTGGATAAACCCAGGATGAGCCACAACGGAACCCGAGTCACTGAAGAACGTCTTGATTCAATGATAATAGTTGATAAAATCCCATCAGGACGTGAGAAACTCACCATGAACGTCCGTCCTGACGGTTGTTTTGTTTCCTTCTTGTCCTGGAAATAAAGTTTAAATCAAGCCGACGAACAATAATGAAGGTTTTTATATGTTAAAAACTAAATAAACTCATAGATAACGATGAAGGAATAGATATAAATATAAATAGAGACTAACACACAACCCTCTGAAGCCCTGGTGTGTGTGTCTGGTTTAGTTTCTGCTCCACAGAACGACACATGGAAACCCCCCCCCGCCCCCCGAGCCCCCCGAGCCCCCCGAGCCCCCCACAAACATGCCCGTCTGAAAATAGCAGGAGAAACATGGAGGTATTTTTAGTGCATGTGCAGGAATATGAGGGATTATCAGGAAGGAACAGTAACATGAAGAATCTAAAATGATGTTCACATTCAAAAAGATATGTTTATTAGACATAATCATGTTTAAAGTTGTTTTTTATAATGTTTTTAACATTACAGTGAATAAAAAGAAGTTCATAATTTAACCTTAGCTTTTCCTACTCGCCTGCTGTCTGGATCATCAATGTTATTTTATTAAATTTAATCTATTTTATTTGTATTACATTTTATGTATCTTATTTTATTCTAATTCATTTTATTTTATTCATATGATCTCGTTCTTTAATCTCTAATGTCACCACAAAAAGAATCCCTGCACTTACAATAAAAGTTTCTAAAAAAAGATTTACTTTAATAATTGAAATCATAATTAGTTATTTATTATTGCATAACATCGTTTTAATTTGAATGTTGATGTTGTTAATAAAAAAAAAAACTTTTAAATTAATCATTTCACAGATAAATAATTATAATCATCGACATCATGAATATAATTTACTTTAATTTAAGGCGTTTTTTTTATTTTTTTAATATTTGTTTTTTCTTTTAATATATATGTCATTTTATTTTGTCAACACAAAAAAAATATGCTGGCTTTAAAAACATTTCTGATTCTGATAATAAATAAAGTTTTCTGATTTTAATAAAAAGATTTGGTTTAATAAAATGTTGTTTATTTACGGAATATTTAAAGTAAAATTTAATAAATGATTGATTATAAATACGTTGATAAAAACGTCATTTATTTCTCAAGTTGTTCTGAACAAGCGCACTCGCTTCGACCCGCACCCCGAACTTCATTTCCCATGATGCTCTGCGCTCGAATTGCTCCACATGTTTTCGCCAGGAAAGCAGAACTTTGAGTCCGAACACTTGCACAGGAAGTGCGAGCGAGCGAGTCACGTGACGAGCGCGGCGTCGACGACGGGAGGTTCGGTTGCAGGATGTGGGCTCGGTTGCTGCTGGGGTTCGGGGGTTCGGGGCTCAGGGCGAGGGACGGTCTGTTGCGGGTGAGCGGGTCCTCTGGGAGGCTGCAGCACAGACACGCGTCCGGATCACAGGTGAGCGACAACAGACGAGAATTTAAACGCGTGTTTATGTCGGTAGTTACGGTCCAGGCGTGACGTCACGACTGTGGTCCTCGAGGATCAGAGAAGTCATGGAGAAGATCTGCTCACTGACCTGGAAGTGTTTAGCGCACGAGCCACTGACTGTGTGTCAGCAGATGTAACGTTGATGGAATATATTCGTTACTAGTTATCAAGTGTTATTAGGGCGAGAACTAGTTTATCTTATCAGGGAGTCTAAGGGTTTAAAGTTCAGTCCTGAACCAGATCTTTCTCGTTCAATTACATGATGTTAACATAAAGTAGTTACTCATTAAATCAGGTGTAATCTGATACAATTGTTATTTAATTGTATTTTATACAACTTTAATTTGAGGTAAATCTCATATAAAATCCCTTTTCTTTCCAAATATAGATTTATTAATAGATTTGCTTTGAGGTGAGTTTAATAAAAGTAAAAATGTTCTGAATAAAATTAAATCATGTTTTACATTTAGATTGAACTAGTAATGCATACAAATAAAATAGCTAGTTTCTACATGACCTGTGACCTCATGAGGGTCACATGAGTCCTTTAAAGAGCCAGTTGATTTTTGATGCAATCACTGAAGATGATGAGGATGAGGATGATGATGATGATGAGGATGATGATGATGATGATGATGATGATGATGATGATGATGTTGATGATGAGGATGATGAAGATGATGATGGTGAAGATTATGATGATGATGATGAAGATGATGGTGAAGATGATGATGATGATAATGATGATGATGCTGATGATGATGATGGTGAAGATGATGAAGATGATGATGAAGATGATGAAAATGAAGATGATGACGTTGATGGTGAAGATGATGATGATGATGAAGATGATGATGACAATGATGATAATGGTGATGATGAAGATGATGATGAAGTTGACAATGATGATGATGAAGGTGATGGTGAAGACGAAGATGATGATGTAGATGAAATGATGATGAAGATAATGATGAAGACGAAGATGATGATGAAGATGATGATGATGAAGTTGACGATGAAGTTGACAATGATGATGATGAAGGTGATGATGAAGACGAAGATGATGATGTAGATGACAATGATGATGAAGATAATGATGAAGACGAAGATGAAGACGAAGATGATGATGATGATGACGAAGATGATGATGTAGATGATGAAGATGATTATGATGATTATGATGATGGTGAAGGTGATGATGAAGACGAAGATGATGATGTAGATGACAATGATGATGAAGATGATGGTGATGAAGATGATGATGATGGTGAAGATGATGAAGATGATGACGATGAAGATGATGAAGATGATTATGATGATTATGATGATGGTGAAGGTGATGATGAAGATGATGAAGATGATGATGGTGAAGGTGATGATGATGATGAAGATGATGGTGAAGATGATGAAGATGATGATGATGAAGATGATGACAATGAAGATGATGGTGAAGATGATGATGATGATGACGAAGAAGATGATGATGATGATGACGATGATGATGATGATGATGTTGATGATAATGATGAAGGTGACAATGAAGATGACAATGAAGATGACAATGATGATGAAGGCGAAGATGATGATGATGAAGACGAAGATGATGATGAAGATGATGACGATGATGACTCATGATGACTCGTGAGTGAACTTCTACGTCTCAGGGGTCGCTGAAGAAGACTCCGCTGTATGACTTCCACAAGGCTCACGGGGGGAGGATGGTGGAGTTTGCAGGCTGGAGTATGCCGGTGCAGTACACCGACAGTCACCTGGTGTCTCACCTGCACACCAGAGAGCACAGCTCCATCTTCGACGTCAGCCACATGCTGCAGGTGAGTCTCACCTCCAGAGATTCTCTCGTCAACTTAGATGTTCCTCCTCCTGCAGACCAAAGTTCACGGCAAAGACCGAGTGAAGTTCATGGAGTCTCTGGTCGTAGCAGACGTGGCAGAACTTCAGGAGAACCAGGTTTGAGTTTGGAGGAGATCTTTATTCAAGAGGAAAACGTCTGATTCTGACTCGTCTGCTTCAGGGAACGTTGTCTCTGTTCACCAACGACCAAGGCGGGATCATCGATGACCTCATCGTGACCAGGACAGACCAGGGTTACCTCTATGTGGTGTCTAATGCTGGCTGTGCAGACAAAGACTCCGCTCTCATGAAGGTGAGGAACTCACTAATCATCTCAACTATTGGTCCAAACTCTTCTCTGGAATCATCTCAACTATTGATCCAAACTCTTCTTCTCTGGAATCATCTCAACTATTGATCCAAACTCTTCTTGTATGGAATCATCTCAACTATTGATCAAAACTCTTCTTCTCTTGAATCATCTCAACTATTGATCCAAACTCTTCTTGTATGGAATCATCTCAACTATTGATCAAAACTCTTCTTCTCTTGAATCATCTCAACTATTGATCCAAACTCTTCTTCTCTGGAATCATCTCAACTATTGATCCAAACTCTTCTTCTCTTGAATCATATCAACTATTGATCCAAACTCTTATTCTCTGGAATCATCTCAACTATTGATCCAAACTCTTCTTCTCTGGAATCATCTCAACTATTGATCCAAACTCTTCTTCTCTGGAATTATCTCAACTATTGATCCAAACTCTTCTCTGGAATCATCTCAACTATTGATCCAAACTCTTCTCTGGAATCATCTCAACTATTGATCCAAACTCTTCTTCTCTGGAATCATCTCAACTATTGATCCAAACTCTTCTTCTCTGGAATCATCTCAACTATTGATCCAAACTCTTCTTCTCTGGAATCATCTCAACTATTGATCCAAACTCTTCTTCTCTGTAATCATCTCAACTATTGATCCAAACTCTTCTCTGGAATCATCTCAACTATTGATCCAAACTCTTCTTCTCTGGAATCATCTCAACTAATGATCCAAACTCTTCTTCTCTGGAATCATCACAACTATTGATCCAAACTCTTCTTCTCTGGAATCATCTCAACTATTGATCCAAACTCTTCTTCTCTGGAATCATCTCAACTATTGATCCAAACTCTTCTTCTCTGGAATCATCTCAACTATTGATCCAAACTCTTCTTCTCTGGAATCAACTCAACTATTGATCCAAACTCTTCTTCTCTGGAATCATCTCAACTATTGATCCAAACTCTTCTTCTCTCCAAACTCTTCTTCTCTGGAATCATCTCAACTATTGATCCAAACTCTTCTTCTCTGGAATCATCTCAACTATTGATCCAAACTCTTCTTCTCTGTAATCATTTCAACTATTGATCCAAACTCTTCTTCTCTTGAAGGCCAAACTATCAGAATGCAAAGCAGCAGGACTTGATGTCGACCTGGAGTTCCTGGAAGAAGCACTGATCGCTGTCCAAGGTAGGGAATTGAACCAAAGACCATCAATCTTCCTCATAGTTTGACCGAGTGAACAAACATCTGCTTCATGTTATAGACGTGTCAACATGTGTAAACAGTAACATGATAACTGTAACAATTGAATTCATACAAAAGTTAATGTACTTGTACACGGTTGAACATGTTTATCAATTACACAAAGAATATAATAATCCGCAATGGCGTTTTACTGCAGTGACTCACGGATTAATACTACAAAGTCTCTCCGAGTAATACTACGGTGACTTGCAGAGTAATACTATTACAATTTGATTCATAAACAAGTGTTCATTGTACTCATACATGTCTGTTAATTACAAAATGAATATAGTGCGGCTTCGTAGTATTACTACGCAATGTACTTTTACTACGATGACTCACGGAGTAATACTACAAAGACTCTCTTAGTAATAAGCAAGTAGAATCTTCACTGAGTAATACGGTGAAGAATCCCTTACTAATACCACAAAGATTTGCAGAGTAATATTATGAAGACTAACGCAGTAATACTATGAAGTCTCTCAGAGTACTACTATGAAGACTTGCACAGTAATATGACGAAGAATCCCTAAGTAATACCAGGAAGATTTGCAGAGTAATACTATGAAGACTTACAGAGTAATACTATGCAGATTCGCAGAGTAAAACTAAGAATTAGAATTAACAAAAACGAATACTAAGACTTGTGCAGTAATACTGCAGTGAAGCATTATAGTTTACTAAAATTGAAAAAGATATTTGCGTTCCCTGTATCAAATTAAATCCAGGTCGGTAATTAAAACCCAAATTCATTTATAAGGTGCTGACGATTTTAGTGAATATTAAGGATTTAAGATGCACGTTATAGTCTGTTAAATACAGTAAAGAAAGTTCTATGATTGATCTTTTATGTTGGCTATAATTGAGGGTTTGAAGTGGGTCTCCAAGAATATTTTTTTGATAACTATTAGAAAGGCTTTGATGTGATGGGGTTAGGAGGTGTTTGAGTGAAGAAAGGAACCCTCTAGTGGTCATTAAGGCAACTGCACGTCTCACAACCGTTACAAGTCTTAAGTACACGTGTAGAAAATCATCAAAACTACTTGTACATGTTGTTTTCAGGTCCTTCCACGGCTCGAGTGCTCCAGCAGGGGATGAAGGAAGACCTCAGTAAACTGACCTTCATGACCTCCACTCTGACGTCCCTGTTTGGGGTCCCGGACTGCAGGGTGACCCGCTGTGGATACACTGGAGAGGACGGCGTGGAGGTGAAATGAACTACATTAAAACGAGACTTTGAAGTCCACAAACGCAGTTCAGGGATCCCTTGTCATGTTGTGAATTGGCTGGGCGGCAAAGCACGTGACTCCTGCAATAAAGCGGGCGTTCTAGCTGACGGTGCTGCTCTCTGTGCAGATCTCGGTCCCTCGGCTCAGAGTCCTGGAACTGACCGAGAAGCTGCTGAACAACCCGGCCGTGAAGCTGGCGGGTCTGGGAGCCAGAGACAGCCTGAGGCTGGAGGCGGGGCTCTGTCTCTATGGCAACGACATCGATGAGACCACCACGCCCGTGGAGGCCAGCCTGGTCTGGACCATCGGTGAGTCCATGTTCCGGTCCATGTTTCTTCAGAAGGAGCTTCTCTGACTCTGTGACTCGTCTTGAAACAGGGAAGCGTCGACGTCAGACCAAAGGCTTCCCCGGCGCCGACATCATCGTGCCGCAGATCAAAGCCAAGACGGCGAGGAAGAGGGTCGGCCTGGTCTCCACCGGACCTCCTGTCCGACCGCACACCCCGATCCTCAGTCCGGACGGGAAGGTCATAGGTCAGGAACTTTATGTGCAGTAGATTTTCCTTGAAAAAATGTTTCGTTATTCACTTCTAATGATATGATCGAACTTTATTCTTCACACATTACAGACATTTCAGCTGTTTCAGCAGTTAAACATTTTTATAGATGGATGGATGGAAAAAGAACAAAGTGCAACAAAAAGAAAGTACAAGATAACACAATCTAAGTCTAAAGATAAAGAACATAAATCAAAAGAAAAATAACCAAGAAAAAGGATACAAAGATTAACATGGAATAGAATCATCTTTTTCACTCCTGCCCCCCAAACCCAAAACAATCTAATAACATGAGGAATGAATGAGTCACTGAGTCTATTAGTGTTGCATCATGGGAGGAGCATTCGTGCTGCATCTGCTTCTCTGTTCACGGATGACAGTGTTCAGAGGATGATGTCATCATAATAATATTAAAACATAGCACACATGTTACAAATTATTAAAAAAATAAAACAAATAGAATAATAATCAAAACAATAATTCAAATGATAATAGATAATAATGATAATATAAATAAATAAAATATATATAAACACTAATTCATCCATCATATGTTGTATAAATAGCCTGACAACAGTGGCTGAAAGGAACGACAGAAAAATGCGCACAACTTGTCGTTTGTGGAGATATGTCTGATTTATTGGGTTCAGAGGTCACATGTTTGTGTTCCTGGCAGGCGAGGTGACGAGCGGCTGCCCTTCCCCGTGTCTGAAGAAGAACGTCGCCATGGGTTACGTGGACTCTGCCTTCGCCAAGAACGGAACGGCGCTCCAGGTGGAGGTCCGGAAGAAAGCCGTGCCCGCCACCGTCAGCAAGACGCCGTTCGTGCCGACCAACTACTTCTCTGGATGAACCTTGACCTCACCTCGTCCACGTGGACCAAATCAGAGCTCCAATCAAAACGTCTGATTGATGGACAGGAAGAGAAGCTTCAGTCACTATGAAGGAAAACATGTTTGGATAAACCATCGATGAAAAAGAATGTGTGATCGACCTTCATTTATTCATCACAAGCAAACAAAACTGTGTTGTTTTAAACTATGACAAACTAACATCAGTTTTCTTTCTTAAAAAAAAACTTTTCTCTCAATAATAAGATGTGAATTAATGTGTAATTAACTGAAAAGATGATATTTATATCTGACAAATTACTACTGATTCTGTTTGACACTTTAATGAGTTGTTTAATAGTAAAGAAGGATTTATTGTTTGTTTTTAATGTTTTCAAGAGCATTTTCTGAAGTAATTGTTTTGGAATTTACCTAAATAAACGGTACTTTTTTTACCTGAAGATTGTCCGTCTTTATTCTTTCATTTGATTTAAAAAAAAATAAAAAAAAATGCTATTGATTATTCTATTATTGGTTCAATCACAGTTTTAATCATTTTATTTAATTGTATTATTGTTCTTATCGTATTTGATAGTGTTTTTTGTGAACTGCTGTGACAAATACTCAACGGTTTATCAATCAATTACCCGCCAAACTACATTTTAATGGACAGAAGTGACTCTGATCTCCAGGTTGACCAATCAACGCGCAGCATTGCTCTTACGTCATAATCAATACTATTAAAAAATAAAGACTTTCTTCATGATAAGATTATTTAAACATCTCATTCATGGATCTGGTTTTAATTTTGTGTTTCAGTAGCGCGAAATACTCTTCTGAGTCACGTGACTTAAGAAGAGGACTTCGTCTACTTTGCACTTTAATATTTATTCATTTAATTTTAATTTTACTGGTCACAGTTTGAGCGACGAAAAAGGGGGATGTGTAACCGGAGAGAACCTGGCAACCCCGCCTGTGTGTACTGAGGGAAGATGGTGGCCGCGGTGACAGCAGCGTGCTCACAACTCCGCCCCGAACTCGACCAGAAACGCGTCTCAGCCCGGCATGGTGTTAGAGTCAGAATACCTGTGGACACCTGTAGATAATACACCGAACAGCTGCGAGGAATCCCCGACGCTGACGACACATTTGACCCGAGTTGAAACACGAGCTAACTTTGTTAGCATTTAGCTCAAGTGTCAACAAAGTCAAAGAGTCTTTATTTTCCTGGACGTGTGTCGAGACTCAGCCCAGGATCGACTCAGGACGACTCGCGGGATCCGACCTGAACCTCCGAACCAGCTGTCAGTCTTCAAAGTTTGACAGTTGGCCAACTTGGCTAACCTGAGCTAGCATTGAGTTGCTGGTTCGACGCCGCGATGCCGCGGAGCAAGAAAGGAAAACGTGGATCCGGTAAATCTGGTGAGTCTGGTCCGGATGGAAATCCACTTAAAACTGTCAACTTAACTTAACCATCATCTTTCCATTTCAATGAATGAGTTGTAAAGTTGCACTTGTGGCTCCACGTTGGAGCTATTTATAGAAAAGTTCAGCGAATGTGATCCATTTGAAAGAGTTTCAATAACTAGTGCAACACTAGTGCTCGTATAAATAAACCATGAGTGAGGAGTAAATATATGTTTTCCTCAGTAGGCAGTGGTGCTGAGAGACCATACATGTGCTATAGTAGGAGGAGTCAAGGTCACGTTCTTGACGATGACGTGACCAGGAAAGCACGTGTACACACATGAACACACACACACACATGAACACAAACATATGAACACACACACATGAACATTAACGTTAAAATGTATTTTGTCTTCCATCCATCCATCCCTCCATCATTCCCCTCACACTCCCTCTCATGCGAACATCATCATCCGCAGGATCTTTGCGTCAAGATGTTCTTCAGCTTCAGATGTTGAATAAGTCCTCGCAGAAAGGTAACTCGCGTGACCTTTGACCCCATGCCTGCCTCTGGCTCCCCGACGAGAAGACATAAAAGTTCTCGCTGGCATTTGCTTTTGCTCGTCGTTCAATAGAAATTAACCAGAATTATTCCAGCTGTTGAACTCGTCCTACAGTTGTTTAAAAAAAATGGCAGGATCGACCAGTTCTCTTCTCGCATTGATATTCTAATCGCTCTCCGCTTTACACTGAAACTTTACATTTCTAATCCCGTCAGCATGAAGCATGTTGTTGGCACGTCTGAGTGGATCCATTGTTTGGATCAAATCACCATTTGTGGCTCAATAGGCTCATCAAGCGTGATGTTGCTCAGGGTTTGAACGCTTTGAATGAGACGCTTCCAACCAATCAGACGCTGACGCTCAAACGATCGGTCGCTCGTCTCCACACTTAACATCATCTGACAGTTTTGTTGTCGAGTCGGTAGTGCAGGAGACACGTGATCGTGGAGGTCGTGACCTTTGCGTCACTGATATGAAGGTGATCAGGAAAGCAGGTATGATCGATAATCTGTGGAGAGACGGAGATTATTAACCGTTTGTACTAATAAAAGTATTATAGTATTAGAAGTTGTTCAGCCTTGTTGCTGAAGTAGTTTAATCTGTTCGGATCCTAAACAAATTCACTTTTCAATTGTTTTAAATATTCCTTCATCATTTGTTTTTAATTCATAAAATGTATTTTACACAGAAACTTTAGTGTACAAGTCATGTATTTTATGTATTATATTTATTTAATCTATTATATATATATATATATATATATATATATATATCTATCAACACCACACAATCTTTTTTTTCTTTTTGTTGTAATATTTAAGATAAATGTTTTAAATTATTTCATGTGTTTTTATACAGCAACATTAGTGTAAAAGTCACTTGTTTCATGCATTATATTTTATGTATTTATGTATCGACACCACACAAAAATTCTGTGTTTTATTTATTATTACAATATTAAAAAAAATGTTTTTTTTTAATTATTTCATGTATTTTTACTCAGGAACTTTAGTATAAAAGTCACTTATTTTATTAATTAAATTGATTTTATTAATTATATATTTATGTATCAACGCCACACAAAATATATTTATTTATATTTAAAATAAATGTTTTAAATTATTTAATGTGTTTTTGTGCAGCAACATTAGTGTACAAGTCACTTATTTTAGCATTTAGATTTTATTTATCAAAACCACACAAAAGTTGTTTTTAGGTTTAATATTTGCAATAAACATTTTCTGATTCTGAAAAAACAAGTTCTAACCTATAATATAATTATTATTTTTGAATCAGGCTATTTTTTTGTTTTAATTGTTCAATTTCAACATGTGTTTCCTGTACCTGTTGACCTCCACATTGACCTCCACGTCACCCTGGTCTGACCACGTTGACCTCTCGAAAACCTGCTCACGCACGCCCCCCTCTGATCGTTCTGGACTCTGCACTCGGAGCATGAATGGTCGCCAGTAATCCCAGGAACAGTAGAGAGTCCTGAGTCGGCAGATACTTGAGCTCAACACTCGTCAGTGTAACTGTGAATTGAAAAAGTATGAAAAACGTAAAACATTTCCTCTTTTTCAGGGACGAAAAATGGAGGCCGAGGAGATTCAGCGACCAGTGACGACGAGCTGACGTCGGACGTGCTCAGCCATTACAGCAGCGCCAGTGAAGGCACGTCTGTGGTGGACGAGGTCACAGGTCAGTCAAACTCATCCGTCCTTCCTTTCAAACGGTACAAACCACTGTTTGTGGTCTGAAGGGAGTGAGCAGGTGGACGAGACCACGGCTCAGGAGGAGATGGAAGACAAGCTCAAGCAGTGCATCGACAACCTGACGGATAAAAGGTGAGTCGTGTTCACAGGTGTCCACGTTTACTGTTGTTCACGTGGGGTCAGGCAGGTCACACGCAGTTTCGCTATATAACCGCTAGAGGGACCTGTCTCCATTCAAACACCTGCTGATCCCATCAAAGCCCTCATGGATGGATGGATGGATGGATGGATGGATGGATCGATAAATAAACTTTATTGATCATTAGACAGATTCTCTTTTACTTTTAGATCCAATTCATATATTCATTTAATTCTAGCAAACATAACAGATAAATCACAGAACTTTATTTACCATATTTTTAGGACTATATGGTGCATTTAAAATCCTTGCATTTTATCCCAAAAAATAAAAGTGAGTCTCTTTCACTTTACACTGGACTTTCTGTGGTATTACTTCACACATTTCTGTAGTATTACTCCACGAATCTTGGTAGTATTACTCCAAGAATCTCTGTAGTATTACTCCACAAATCTCTGTAGTATTACTCAACGAATCTCAATTGTATTACTCCACGAGTCATTGTATTATTACTCCTTGAGACGCCAAAGTATTACTCCACGAGTCTCCGTAGTATTACTCCTTGAATCGCTGCAGTATTACTCCATGAGTTGCCTTATTACTCCTTGAGTCACCAAAGTATTACTCCACAAGTATCCTTATTATTATCCTTGAGTCGCCGTGTATCACTTCATGAGTGTCCATAGTATAACTCCACGAGCTTCTATTGTCATTTCTTTTTTTTAATTTGGAAACATTTTAAACCCTTTAAAAGTACAATAAACACTTATGTATGAATACAATTGTACTTATATCGTTATATCTCCTGCTGGACATCACATGACTCAAACAAACACGTGTCATTGGTCAACAGCAGCTCCAAACTTTGCTTTGACGTCTGTGATACACGTGTACACGTAGACACCAGCTGGGTTTGTGGGCGGAGCTTCTCAGACCAGATGAATGGATAACATGTGTGTTTGGTTCAGTGCCAAGACTCGACTCGCTGCCCTGGAGTCTCTGCGTCAGGCCTTCACCTCCAAAGTGCTCTACAGCTTCCTCACGGAGCGACGCTTCACCGTCACCGACTGCCTGGAGCGGAGCTTGAAGAAAGGTGAGGCCAACAGACGCGGCAGAAAAGAAACGATGAAGATTGAGACGTGATTGTCGTCTGCAGGAAGCGGCGAAGAACAGGCGCTGGCGGCGACCGTCTTCTGTCTGCTCTGCGTCCAGCTGGGAGGAGGAGACGAGGCGGCCGAGGGCTTCAAGACGCTTCGACCCGTCATCACCACCATCTTGAACGACAACACGGCCAGTTTGAGCGCTCGACAACATGTACGCATCACACCCGTCAGTACTGTAGTAACGAGGATATGTTCGTAGTATTATACTCTTGAGGAAGTCGTAACTGCTTTCATTTGTTTTCAAACCAAAATATGTCCAAACATCAGCTTTTAAAGCTGCTGGACTCACTGTATCCTCTCGTCCTCAGTCGTCACTGTATCCTCTCGTCCTCAGTTGTAACTGCTTTCATTTGTTTTCAAACCAAAATATGTCTAAACATCAGCTTTTAAAGCTGCTGGACTCACTGTATCCTCTCGTCCTCAGTCGTCACTGTATCCTCTCGTCCTCAGTTGTAACTGCTTTCATTTGTTTTCAAACCAAAATATGTCTAAACATCAGCTTTTAAAGCTGCTGGACTCACTGTATCCTCTCGTCCTCAGTCATCACTGTATCCTCTCGTCCTCAGTTGTAACTGCTTTCATTTGTTTTCAAACCAAAATATGTCTAAACATCAGCTTTTAAAGCTGCTGGACTCACTGTATCCTCTCGTCCTCAGTCGTCACTGTATCCTCTCGTCCTCAGTCGTAACTGCTTTCATTTGTTTTCAAACCAAAATATGTCTAAACATCAGCTTTTAAAGCTGCTGGACTCACTGTATCCTCTCGTCCTCAGTCGTCACTGTATCCTCTCGTCCTCAGTTGTAACTGCTTTCATTTGTTTTCAAACCAAAATATGTCTAAACATCAGCTTTTAAAGCTGCTGGACTCACTGTATCCTCTCGTCCTCAGTCGTCACTGTATCCTCTCGTCCTCAGTTGTAACTGCTTTCATTTGTTTTCAAACCAAAATATGTCTAAACATCAGCTTTTAAAGCTGCTGGACTCACTGTATCCTCTCGTCCTCAGTCGTCACTGTATCCTCTCGTCCTCAGTTGTAACTGCTTTCATTTGTTTTCAAACCAAAATATGTCTAAACATCAGCTTTTAAAGCTGCTGGACTCACTGTATCCTCTCGTCCTCAGTCGTCAACATAACCCTAACGTTTGTGTTTCCTCGTCAGTGTGCCAGAGCTCTAGGCCTGTGTTGCTACATCTCTGCAGCCGAGGACGGAGAGGTGAGAAGAAGCTTCTCGACATGTGGAAGTCACTGCTGATCGTTAATCCTTTCCACTGCAGGACTTGATCAGATCTTTAGCGCTTCTCGAAGGCGTGTTCAAACCGTCGTACCCCAACAAAGAAGGAACTCTTCCGACCCCCAAACCCGGAGTTCCTGCCCTTCATAGCACAGCCTTGCAAGCCTGGTCCCTGCTGGTCACTCTGTGTCCTGCATCCACACTGACCGCTCTACTGCACCTGTGAGTATTTACTGTTATACATTATACTTTATATTTATACATCCACACTGACCGCTCTACTGCACCTGTGAGTATTTACTGTTGTACATTATACTTTATATTTATACATCCACACTGACCGCTCTACTGCACCTGTGAGTATTTACTGTTGTACATTATACTTTATATTTATACATCCACACTGACCGCTCTACTGCACCTGTGAGTATTTACTGTTGTACATTATACTTTATATTTATACATCCACACTGACCGCTCTACTGCACCTGTGAGTATTTACTGTTGTACATTATACTTTATATTTATACATCCACACTGACCGCTCTACTGCACCTGTGAGTGTTTACTGTTATACATTATACTTTATATTTATACATCCACACTGACCGCTCTACTGCACCTGTGAGTATTTACTGTTGTACATTATACTTTATATTTATACATCCACACTGACCGCTCTACTGCACCTGTGAGTGTTTACTGTTGTACATTATACTTTATATTTATACATCCACACTGACCGCTCTACTGCACCTGTGAGTGTTTACTGTTGTACATTATACTTTATATTTATACATCCACACTGACCGCTCTACTGCACCTGTGAGTATTTACTGTTGTACATTATATTTATACGTCCACACTGACCGCTCTACTGCACCTGTGAGTATTTACTGTTATACATGGATTTATACTTTAGATTTATATTTATACTTCCACACTGACCGCTCTACTGCACCTGTGAGTCTTTACTGTATTTATTACAATACTGTGTTAAAATATGAGATAAAATATTGTTTTTAAATATAAAATATTGTGTTTAAATATAAACTACAATATTGTGTTAAAATGTAAAATAAAATGTTGTGTTTAAATATAAAATAAAATATTGCGTTTAAATATAAAATAAAATATTGCGTTTTAATACTACTACTACAGTACTGTGTAAAGATTTCTCAATACAGTGTGTTTATGTTCCAGACATCTTCCTAAACTCCAGGCTTGTCTGGAGAGCATTGACGTGAACTTCAGGATCACGGTGGGAGAAACCATCGCGCTGCTGGTGGAACTGGGTCGAGATGTCGACGAGGTCGGCTCAGCAGACGCACAACATTTGAAAACGCACACCATCTTGTGTGTAGTTGTGTGAAGACAGAAGTGAAACCGTTTGTTGTCGCTGCAGGACTTCGAGGTGGACGACGTGGACGAGCTCTGCAAGAGTCTCAAAGGTTTGGCCACAGACAGCAACAAACACAGAGCCAAGAACGACCGCAGGAAGCAGCGCTCCATCTTCAGAGAAGTCCTGCACTACATGGAGGTACGAGTACTGACCTTCATCACGTCATCATCATCATCGTCATCATCATCGTCTCACCTGTCAGGGCGAGGAGTTCAGCGACGAGAAGATCCGCTTCGGAGTGGAGAGCATCTACATCGACGGCTGGACCACCAGCAGGATCTATGACGCCTTCAAGGACGTGCTGGAGTCTGGAGTGAGTCTCCACCTGCAGGTCAGTCCTGGATCTCAACACTGAGAGCACTTTAGAGACGATGTATCTCTATGTTCTCCATGGACATAGAAATGCATCGACTAGATCAGATCTACTTATGACAGACATAGAAATACATCGACTAGATCAGATCTACTTATGACAGACATAGAAATACATTGACATTGACAGACATAGAAATACATTGACTAGATCAGATCTACTTATGACAGACGTAGAAATACATCGACTAGATCAGATCTACTTATGACAGACATAGAAATACATCGACTAGATCAGATCAACTGATGACGGACATAGAAATACATCAACTAGATAAAATCAACTGATAACGGACATAGAGATACATCGACTAGATCAGATCAACTGATGACGGACATAGAAATACATCAACTAGATAAAATCAACTGATAACGGCTATAGAAATACATCGAATAGATAAAATCAACTGATAACGGCTATAGAAATACATCGACTAGATCAGATCAACGTTGACAGACTTCTTCGCAAACATAGAAATACATCGACTAGATAAAATCAACTGATAACGGCTATAGAAATACATCGACTAGATCAGATCTACTGTTGACAGACTTCTTCGCAAACATAGAAATACATCGACTAGATCAGATCTGTTGACAGCCGTCTTTGCGAACATAGAAATACATCGACTAGATCTTAAGTAGTGACGGAAACCTTTGTTAAACATGTTATTTATTATAATTATTTCAATTATTCTCTTTATTTGACCAATGATTGTGTGAAGTGAACACTTTATATAAACTGACGACTCTTGACCTCTGACCTGAATATTTGGTTTCCATGGCAACCAGCCACCTCTAAGTTAAATCTGTTCGGTCTGCAAAAGAAGCAGCTGCTCATATTTATTTAGTATTATTCATTTATTGAAAAGTGTTGAAAGAACCTGTTGCTGAATAAAAACAAATGTATGGTGTGCGTCAGTACAACCAGCTGCTGAGGGACATCTTCGGCCTCGGAGCTCCCATCATCGTGGACGCCGCCGTCAAAGCCAACAAGATCTCCAGGTTCGAGAAGGTGAGTCGACGACTTCTCATCTTCTTCATCCACACGTCTGCAGCTTCTTCACCTCCTCGTGTTCCTGCAGCATCTCTTCAACTCCGCCGCCTTCAAGGCTCGCACCAAACAGAGGAAGAAGGTCCGAGACAAGAGGGCCGACATCATGTAGGAGAACCTGGACCCCCCTGCACCCCCCTGCACCCCCCTGCCTTCAACGACGAGCGGCGTCGCTTTTTAACCTGCGTTTTTATCTTCAACCACCGAGAAGAACATCTTTGATCTTCTCACTCTTCAACATCAGAATCACGTCTCACTGCCTGACGTCGGTCACACAACGTCGTTACAGTAAAAACACTATAAAGGGCTAAAAATAGGAAAAAGAACATTTTCGATTATTTAAAAAAGCCTTTTCTCGTGAGTTCGTCTCACTGGTGCTCGAGAGGATACTTGAACAAGCTGCTCACGTGAATCTTGTTTCTGGTGTTTCTCGTCTCCAGAACCAGAACTTAATGAAGGGAACGAGAAGAATCATCTTTAATCGGTTTGTTTTGAGAGTGAAGCTGCATTTCAGCCATTATTGGTCTTTTTTTTTTCTTGATAATTTATGATGAAGAATCCTGTAAATAACTCGTCAATGTTTTTAAGTTTTCACCGAAGAACTTGAACTGTTGACACAAACACACTTCTGAAGAAATAAAATGAAAATATATGGTAAACAAAGAATATTATGTGTGTTTAAATCATGTTTATTCAAACGTGAAGGACAAACTCGCGTTAATGGCATTTAATTGTGTTTCAGGATTTTGTGATAATTATGGAAAATAAGGAAATAAACAAATTTGGAATCGAGTCTTGTGTCTATTTGTTTTAAATTGGAAATATTGTAATAATAAAGAATACATTGTTGATACAAATTCAAGCATATTTTAATGTATTTAATTCGTGTCTTAAATCTGTTTTGTTCATTTTAAACAAGAAAACGTTAATTGTTTTAAACTCCCCCCGCGACACCGCAGTGGTACAACCCACACGTCAGTGACGTCATCCAACATGGCGGCGCTTCTCCGGTGAGACTCGGCGTGATTTATTTTTAACTTCACGAGTTTTGTTGCTTTTAACGTGAGTTTCTCGCGACAAAACTTCAGGTGAGTCAGTCTCACCTGTTGCTCAGAGTTGCGGACTCGGTGCTCGACGCTGATTCGTCGCGTTGGTCACGTGTTCGCGCAGGTAACGATGGAGTCCGCGGTCATCACAGGTGTGTTCGAGCGAGTCTGTGCACCTGCGACTCCTGTCGCTGCTGCCGTGAGAGAAGAGACGCGTCAGGACCAGACGGTGCTCACCGTCACCACAGGTAAACTCACCTGTCACTTATTATCGTGATGACGTCACACTCACAACACTTTGTTAGTATTCATGCATGTATTTGTCAAATATTAGTCTTAAAATAAGTGTGAAAAACATTTATTTCTAATAATTGTGGACCTGAAAATAAATAATTTAATCTTAATATATTGGATTAAAAAACATTTCACCGCTCGTGTCATGAAGGATCATAAATGACACAATTATAAATGTACAAATACACAAATAAATATATAAATATATGGGTAAATATCGAAGTGTTTAAATGAATAGATTAATAAAGCTGCTATCCTTTAAGAAACATCTTAAGACGTTTCTATTCGTTCAGGCTTTTCCTTGACTTTCTGGAACTCCTGTTGTGTTATCAGTATTATCTTGATCTTTAAAGTATATACTTTATTGAATATTGTTTTGATTGTTTAAGCGCTTTGTGACCCTGGTCTGGAAAAGCGCTATATAAATAAATATTACTTACTTACTATTTATGTGTATTTAGTTATTTTAAAATGTCTTTATTCGTGTATTCGCTACAGACGAGCGAAACAAACCAAAACAAACATGGTTCGTTGCCATAAAATTAATAAATAAATGAATGTATATTAACACAGAAATCACTTATTTATTTTGACATGGTTAGTAAGTAAGTAAAGATCCTTTTATATTTATGTATACATGTGGTTATATATTTATTAATAATGTCTCAGTTTATAAATAAAATAAAACTTTTCTATAATTGTATTCATAAAAGTTGCAACTATTCATGAAAACATTTGTCTTATAGATTTATTATAAATATGTTGTTGAAAATTCACATGAAACTTTTTAACCTTTATTAGCATTAAAATGAAGACAAACAGAAAATCATGTCATGAAAAATTGTTCTTTTTTGTTCTTTCTTCATATTGTGTGACATATAAAGTAAATAGAAATTGATCATTCCGGCATTTTTTTTAATAAATAGAAAAGTTAACTTTTCTCAAAACTTCTGTTGCTGATGTTATTGTTGTTGGTGAATAAATGTAATAAATACAAGAAGTAAATGTTCATTACTTTCACTAAAATCTTCCTCCAGGTTCTCGGTGAACTCTTAACAAAATAGTTTTACATTAAAAATAACGTCTTCATGATGAAACAGTTCTGGTTCTGATCAGTGTTTGGACCATAGATGGTTTCATATCTCAGGTTAAACCTTCGTGGCTCTCGTTGACGTCTCCAGTGATTTGATCTTAAACCTTCCACGACTCAAAGCCTCGTCACCAACTGAACCTTTTGAGTTCTCCAGTCAGAAGAGTGTAAACGTTGGTGACCTTCTGTCAGTTAATGTTCTTATTATTATTATTATTATGGTTGTTTTGTTATTATTAGGATTGTGGTGTTTGTTGTTATATATAATTGTATTTCTATGTCATTTCTCAGTTATGAATCAAAGTATTGAATAATATATAAAGAAACTTATTTCTACTTCTTCACTTCCTCGACTCACTCGCGTCGCTAACGCTTCAGTGAGATGTTTACGATGTTCCTCTCATTGGTCCAGAGTGGAGTCAGACTGACCTGGTCCGAGGATCCAGACTTCGCTTCCTGCAGCACTGGACTGTGTCGACGGAGCAGAAGATCATCTCCAGTGTTTCTCCAGCAGGACCTTGTGTTCCCGTGACTGGAGAGTGAGTCGTGATCTTCTGATGATTTTCAAGGATCTCAGACTCTGATCTTCTCACAGGATCCTCAGCGCCTTCTCGCCCGTCCAGCACCTGAGGGCGGTCGTCAGGGAGGCGGGGCCTCACCAGCTGCTGGAGGTCAGTCATGTGACGGCCACGTGTCAGATCATATATTCGTCATGAGTCTGTCATATGACGGTCATGTAATTGTCATGTGTTGGTCATATGTCCGTCATGAGTCTGTCATATGACGGTCATGTAATTGTCATGTGTTGGTCATATGTCCGTCATGAGTCTGTCATATGACGGTCATGTAATTGTCATGTGTTGGTCATATGTCCGTCATGAGTCTGTCATATGACAGTCATGTAATTGTCATGTGTTGGTCATATGTCCGTCATGAGTCTGTCATATGACGGTCATGTAATTGTCATGTGTTGGTCATATGTCCGTCATGAGTCTGTCATATGACGGTCATGTAATTGTCATGTGTTGGTCATATGTCCGTCATGAGTCTGTCATATGACGGTCATGTAATTGTCATGTGTTGGTCATATGTCCGTCATGAGTCTGTCATATGACGGTCATGTAATTGTCATGTGTTGGTCATATGTCCGTCATGAGTCTGTCATATGACGGTCATGTAATTGTCATGTGTTGGTCATATGTCCGTTATGAGTCTGTCATATGACGGTCATGTAATTGTCATGTGTTGGTCATATGTCCGTCATGAGTCTGTCATATGACGGTCATGTAATTGTCATGTGTTGGTCATATGTCCGTCATGAGTCTGTCATATGACGGTCATGTAATTGTCATCTGTTGGTCATATGTCCGTCATGAGTCTGTCATATGACGGTCATGTAATTGTCATGTGTTGGTCATATGTCCGTCATGAGTCTGTCATATGACGGTCATGTAATTGTCATGTGTTGGTCATATGTCCGTCATGAGTCTGTCATATGACGGTCATGTAATTGTCATGTGTTGGTCATATGTCCGTCATGAGTCTGTCATATGACGGTCATGTAATTGTCATGTGTTGGTCATATGTCCGTTATGAGTCTGTCATATGACGGTCATGTAATTGTCATGTGTTGGTCATATGTCCGTCATGAGTCTGTCATATGACGGTCATGTAATTGTCATGTGTTGGTCATATGTCCGTCATGAGTCTGTCATATGACAGTCATGTAATTGTCATTTGTCTGTCATGTGCCGGTCATTTGTTGGGTCATGTGATGGTCATTGGCGGTCATGTGGCTGTCATGTAATTGTCATGTGTCTGTCATGTGCCGGTCATTTGTTGGGTGATGTGATGGTCATGTGTCAGTCATGTGTCGTATGAGGGTCACGTGACAGTCTAACGGTGGTGTGTCCAGGTGTGGGACGATCACGGCCTCCAGAAGTGTCTGAACCTGACGTTGCTCCGGCAGCACGGACGAGTCTACGACGATGGTGAGACTCACGTTCAGGTTCAAGTTCAGGTTCAGGTTCAGGTCCAGGTCCAGGTCCAGGTCCAGGTCCAGGTGTGTTTAAAGACTCTTGTGTGGTCCAGCTCAGTTCGGGGGTCTGGTCTGGTCCCCCTGCGAGGACAAACTCCTGTACGTGGCTGAGAAGAACAAGGACGTGTCTGAAGTGGACCCTGCCTGGTTGAAGGTTCGACGCTCGTGTGACTCTGGTTCTTCTCTGACATGTTTGTCCTTCAGGACCGACGTCTCTACTGCGAGGACTGGGGAGAAGATCTGACCAATAAGAGCAAACCTGTGCTGTGTGTGGTTCACCTGCAGGACGGGACGGTCCAGGTGTTGGAGGGAGTTCCATCAGACGTCTCACCTGGACAGGTGACCTTGACCCTGAATGTGTTGATACACATTACTATACAACGATACAATATACAGTGATATATAGTGATAGTGTAGTAACAAGTATATATGTGTAGTATTGTCCAGTACTTGACTCTGGTGTTGTGATAGTGTAGTAACAAGTATATATGTGTAGTATTGTCCAGTACTTGACTCTGGTGTTGTGATAGTGTAGTAACAAGTATATATGTGTAGTATTGTCCAGTACTTGACTCTGGTGTTGTGATAGTGTAGTAACAAGTATATATGTGTAGTATTGTCCAGTACTTGACTCTGGTGTTGTGATAGTGTAGTAACAAGTATATATGTGTAGTATTGTCCAGTACTTGACTCTGGTGTTGTGATAGTGTAGTAACAAGTATATATGTGTAGTACTGTCCAGTACTTGACTCTGGTGTTGTGATAGTGTAGTAACAAGTATATATGTGTAGTACTGTCCAGTACTTGACTCTGGTGTTGTGATAGTGTAGTAACAAGTATATATGTGTAGTATTGTCCAGTACTTGTCTCTGGTGTTGTAGAATTTACAGACCACATGACTCTCAAAATATGTACCAACATCGGCTTTAAAAGCTTCTGGACTCAATGTATCCTCTCGTCCTCAGTCATCCTTGTATCACTGAGGGGAAATTCAAACCAGTACTGTTGAATATCGTTGTATTTCAGTATTGTGAAAAGTATTTTTGAAAAGTATTTTGAAGAGTATTTTGAAGAGTACCGTGAACATCATTGAAGTGTGTTGTGACTTTGATCTCAGGCTCTGTGGACCTCCTGTGGTCTGGCTCTGATCTTCGTGGGTTGGTTCCATGAACCTTTTCGACTGGGCCTCAAGTTCTGCACCAACCGCAGGTGTGGACAGAAGCTTCCACGGTGGTGTTGCTGGTCATAATGTTTTGTGTCGCTCAGGTCGGTGCTGCTGCGTCTGGACCTGAAAGGAAACTGTGGTGAGAACGTCTTGATCCTGGTTCTGAGTCCAGAAGTTTGATTGACGTGTGTTCAGAGCGACTCTCTGGAGACGACGAGTCGGTGTCGAGTCCTCGACTGAGTCCAGACGGTTCCTTGCTGGTCTTCGTGCAGAGTCCAGTGTTCGGGCCTCACAGGCACTGCTGCAGCCTACACATGGTGTGTGTTACTGACAATACATGTGTGTGTTTGTTTGTAATACATGTGTGTGTTGTTTGTAATACATGTGTGTGTTTACAAATAAATGTGTGTATGTGTTTGTAATGCATGTGTGTTTGTATGTATTTGTAATACATGTATGTGTTTACAAATAAATGTGTGTATGTGTTTGTAATGCATGTGTGTTTGTATGTGTTTGTAATACATGTGTGTGTTTACAAATAAATGTGTGTATGTGTTTGTAATGCATGTGTGTTTGTATGTGTTTGTAATACATGTGTGTGTTTACAAATAAATGTGTGTATGTGTTTGTAATGCATGTGTGTTTGTATGTGTTTGTAATACATGTGTGTTTGTATGTGTTTGTAATACATGTGTGTGTTTACAAATAAATGTGTGTATGTGTTTGTAATGCATGTGTGTTTGTATGTGTTTGTAATACATGTGTGTGTTTACAAATAAATGTGTGTATGTGTTTGTAATGCATGTGTGTTTGTATGTGTTTGTAATGCATGTGTGTTTGTATGTGTTTGTAATGCATGTGTGTTTGTATGTGTCTGTAATGCATGTGTGTTTGTAATACATGTGTGTGTTTACAAATAAATGTGTGTATGTGTTTGTAATGCATGTGTGTTTGTATGTGTTTGTAATGCATGTGTGTTTGTATGTGTTTGTAATGCATGTGTGTTTGTATGTGTTTGTAATGCATGTGTGTTTGTATGTGTCTGTAATGCATGTGTGTTTGTAATACATGTGTGTGTTTACAAATAAATGTGTGTATGTGTTTGTAATGCATGTGTGTTTGTATGTGTTTGTAATGCATGTGTGTTTGTATGTGTCTGTAATGCATGTGTGTTTGTAATACATGTGTGTGTTTACAAATAAATGTGTGTATGTGTTTGTAATGCATGTGTGTTTGTATGTGTTTGTAATACATGTGTGTGTTTACAAATAAATGTGTGTATGTGTTTGTAATGCATGTGTGTTTGTATGTGTTTGTAATGCATGTGTGTTTGTATTGTTTGTAATGCATGTGTGTTTGTAATACATGTGTGTGTTTACAAATAAATGTGTGTATGTGTTTGTAATACATGTGTGTTTGTAATACATGTGTGTGTTTACAAATAAATGTGTGTATGTGTTTGTAATGCATGTGTGTTTGTATGTGTTTGTAATACATGTGTGTTTGTAATACATGTGTGTGTTTACAAATAAATGTGTGTATGTGTTTGTAATGCATGTGTGTTTGTATGTGTTTGTAATGCATGTGTGTTTGTATGTGTTTGTAATACATGTCTGCATGCGTTTAAAATTGCATGTGTGTTTGTAAATGTGTGTTTATATGTGTTTGTACATGCATGTGTGTATTTCAAAATTAATTCGTATTTTTATGTGTGTGTGTATATGTGTATGTGTTTGTACATGCACGTGTGTGTGTTTAAAAATACATGTGTGTGAACTTGTGTGTTTGTATGTGCGTGCATGTGTGTTTAAACATGTCTTAAACATGTGTGTACATGTGTGTGTTGGTTTGTACATGTGTGTTTTGACATATGTGTGTTTGAATGTACTTGTGTGCGTATATGTACTTTTATATGTATGTATCTGTGTGTTTATGGGTTTGTGTGCATGTGTTTTTACGTGTGTGTGTGTGTGTCTGTATATTTTCGTGTGTTTTTATGCGTTTGTGTACATGTGTGTGAATGTGTGTGTTTATTTGTACATGTGTGTTTTGACGCATGTGTGTTTGAAAATACATTTGCATGTATGTGTACTTTTATATGTATGTAAATGTGTGTTTATGGGTTTGTGTGCATGTATTTTTTCATGTGTGTGTGTGTCTGTATATTTTCGTGTGTTTGTGTATATGTGTGTGTCCATATGTTTGTTTTTACGTGTGTGTACATGTGTAGGTGAATGTATGTGTGAGTATGTTTTGATGTGTGTGTGTACATACGTTTGTTTCAACATTTGTGTTTGTGCAGATTTGTGTTTGTGTGTGTGTACATGTGTGTGTGATCAACAACCAGAAGTGTGTTAAAGTTGTGTGTCTCCAGTTGAACTTGAACAACATGGAGTCGTCGACGATCATAGACGTCGTCCATCGACCACCAACCAGTGAGTTGATCAAACTTGAGTGACATTGATTGACAGTCGGCGCAGGTGAGAAGCTGATGTTGTGTCTCAGGTGAGTTCGCAGGTGTTTACGAAGCTCTTCCTCTTCACTGCTGGTCTGCAGACAGTCGCAGGGTTTTCTTCAGCTCCGCCTGCAGGAACATGAAGGTACTGCAGTCTACAAGACACTCGACAGAATTATTTAATTAGTAATAAATGTTTTAAATTGAATATATTTGTTTCTCAGGATGTGTTTGTCGTGGACACGACGTCCAAGGAAGTTCTCTCTCTCTCCGATCGTAAGATTCCTTCCTCTCCTCCGCCCGTCCACACTCTCTCCTCCTCTCACTCCTTTCTTTTCCCGCCTCCCCCCTCCCCTCACCCGTCCCCCGCCTCACACTTCTGGCCTCCTCACCCTCCGCCGTCGCCCACCGTCCTCCCTCCTCCTCCCTTCCCCTCCCTCGACTCTTCTTCTCTTCCTCGGGATGGTGTGATGACGAACGTAGAAGGTGTGAAAACATGAAGTTTATTTAATGTTTAATTATTGATAATTATTGAAGGTTTTCTTCTTCTTCAGTCTCTGACAAGAGTGTGTTCGGGAGCTGGAAGTTACTGACGGTGCAGAAGGACGTGATGGTCGTCTCCTGCTCCAGCCCTTGTACTCCCCTCACACTGGTGAGACTCTGTCTCCCCCTGGCGGTGATTCATATATGACCCGTTTATGTTCTGATGTTGTAATACGACTGTGCGCCACACGAGGGCGCTCGAAGTGTTTAATCAAGGGTTTGTCTTCTTCTGTGGTTTTGCTCAGCGAGTGGCTTCAGTCCCGTCGGCAGGAGCGTCGGTCGTCTGGACGACTCTTCAGGAGCCAATCAGAAGCTTCGACTTCACCTGGAAGAGTCTGGACGTTAAACCTGCGCCAGAGGAAGAGAATCCCCAGTTCAGTCAGTGACCGTTTGTGCTTAAGATAAGATTTATCTTTACTTATCTTACACTGTCTTGACTTAACTTCTTTAACTTTAATAAGTTTATCTTAAAGTAGCTTTTCTTAAATTATCTTAATTTATTAAATCATCGTATCTTAAATTAGATTAACTTAACTTCTAAAACAAGATTATTTTAAATTAAATCAACGAATGTAATGTGATCGAATCTACACTTATCTTGATTAACTTGAATTAACTTGTCTTAAATGCATTTGGATTAAAATATCTCGTCCAAAATGACCTCATCTAAAATAATTTAATATAAATTGCTTTTAGATTAACTTAATTTAACATAAAATTAAATTATTATATTAGATTAATTTATTTGAACTTACTTTAACTTTAAATAAACTTATCTTAACTTCCTAAAATATCTTTCTAGCTATGATTATAAAAAAATAAGGTTATTTAAAATTAAATAACCATTCATTTACTTAGATTAACTTATCTTGACCTCTTAAATGATCTTAACTGAAATAAGGTTATTTAAAATTAAATAACCATTAATTAAGTTAGATTAAATTATCTTGACCTCTTACATGATGTTAACTGAAATAAGGTTATTTAAAATTAAATGAGCAATAATTACCTTGGATTAACTTATCTTGACCTCTTAAATGATGTTAACTCTTCATACTAAGATTGTTTGTTCTTCAGCTGGTCTGGACTTTGGAGCAGTTTTGATCAAACCATCTGGAGCCAGCAGTGAAGAGAAGGTTCCTCTGGTGGTTTTTATTCATGGTGGGTGTTGATCTGATGATGATGATGATCTGATGATGATGATGATGATGATGTTGATCTGATGATGATGATGATCTGATGATGATGAGGATGATGATGTTGATCTGATGATGATGATGATGAAGATAAGATCTTGTCTCCAGGTGGTCCTCACTCTCAGGCCGCCTCAGAGTGGACTTCTCTCACTGCTGGACTGGTGTCTCTTCACTTCTCGGTGCTGTTGGGTGAGAACGACCTGTCAATCACGGCTCTGACGCTCACTAACGCTCACCTGTCACTCAAGTCAACTACAGAGGCTCCACCGGCTTCGGTCAGGACAGCATCTCATCTCTGATTGGTCAGATCGGACGCCAGGACGTGCTGGACGTGCAGGTAAAACTGTCCACTCGTGGCGCGGGTCTGGACTGACTCTTGTCCACCAGAGGGCGCTGCTGACGGCGCTTCACACCGACGCCACCCTCGACCCCGAACGCGTGGCTGTGATTGGAGGGTCTCACGGGGGCTTCTTGAGCTGCCACCTGGTGGCGCAGTACCCCGACTCCTACAAGGCGTGCGTGGCCAGGAACCCCGTGATCAACGCCGCCACGCTGCTGGGCTGCAGTGACATCATCGACTGGTGAGATGCTCACCTGAGCAGGTGCCAGCATGACTCAGCACTTTTCTGTCTCAGGCGCTACACGAGTGTGGGTCTGTCCTTCTCCTACACTAACACCCCCACTGCTGCCGCGCTGACCGCCATGCTGGACACGTCCCCCATCTCCCTCGTGGACCAGGTCATCCTCTAGCTGTGACCTTGACTCTGACCTTCACTGACCTTCATGTCTGCTCAGATCTGTGCTCCGGTGCTGCTGATGCTGGGCGGGAAAGACCGGAGGGTGAGTCCGCACCAGGGCCTGGAGCTGTACCGAGCTCTGAAGAGCCGGGGGTCACCTGTCAGGTGAGTCATAGGTCAGGATGTCAGGGGAGTCACGGGTGGGTCGCAGGTCAGGATGTCAGGTGAGTTATAGGTCAAGTAATCGCAGGTCAGGATGTCAGGTGAGTCATTGGTCAGGTGAGTCTCAGGTCAGGATGTCAGGTGAGTCATTGGTCAGGTGAGTCTCAGGTCAGGGTGTCAGGTGAGTCATTGGTCAGGTGAGTCTCAGGTCAAGATGTAAGTAAGTAAGTAAGTAATATATATTTATATAGCGCTTTTCGAGACCAGGGTCACAAAGCGCTTTAACAATCAAAACAATACTCAAAACAGTATATACTTCAAAGATCAAGACAACACCGAGAACAACACAGGAGTTCGAGAAATTCAAGGAAAAGCCTGAACAAATAGAAACGTCTTAAGATGTTTCTTAAAGGAGTCAGTAGACTCCATCAAGCGCAAAGAGAGAGAAGATTGTTCCAAAGCTTAGGAGCAACAGCCTGAAAAGATTTCTCTCCTCTGGTCCTGAGCCGTGTGCATGGAACCATAAGTAGATTCTGATCCACAGACCTCAGAGCCCGAGCTGGGGTGTAAGGCTGGATCAGATCAGTGATGTAAGGAGGAGCCTGACCATGAATAGCTCTGAAAGTAAGAACCAGAATTTTAAAGTTGATCCTGAAAGAAACTGGAAGCCAGTGAAGAGTTTTAAGGACCGGAGAAATGTGAGTTCTTCTACTAGAGCGGGTCAGAATTCTCGCTGCAGAGTTCTGAATCAACTGCAGACGAGACACATCCTTCTTGTTAAGACATGAAAACAAACTGTTACAATAGTCCAGACGAGAAGAAACAAACGCATGGATTACAAGCTCCAGATCATGTTGTGACAACATTTTCCTAAGTTTAGAGATTTTTCTCAGTTGAAGGAAACAGTTTCTGGTCAGTTTTCTACAGTGTTGAACAAGAGACATGTCTTTATCAAATACAACACCCAGGTTTCTCAGGCTCAGTTTGACAGACTGACCTAAGTCACCCAAGTACTGACTCAACCCTGGAATCGTATCATCAGGAGCAATCACCAGAGTTTCAGTTTTGTCCACATTAAGCTGTAAAGTGTTTTCACTCAGCCATTGTTTGATTTCTAGCAAACAATTGACTAAGCTGTTCAGCCTTTGGGGCTCAGTTGGGTCAAAAGAGCAGTAGAGCTGGATGTCATCAGCAAAAATGTGATAAGAAACATCTGGAAATCTCTGAATGATTTTACCGAGGGGAATCAAGTACAGCAAAAACAATAAAGGACCCAGAACAGAACCTTGAGGGACTCCACACAACAGATCTGCCGATTCAGACCTCATTTGATTGGCAGATACACTAAAACTGCGCCCAGAAAGGTAAGATGAGAACCATTCTAACACAGACCCAGACAGTCCCACTTCATCCCTTAGATGTCAGGTGAGTCTCAGGTCAGGATGTCAGGTGAGTCATTGGTCAGGTGAGTCTCAGGTCAGGGTGTCAGGTGAGTCATTGGTCAGGTGAGTCTCAGGTCAAGATGTCAGGTGAGTCGCAGGTCAAGATGTCAAGTGAGTCAAGAGGTCAGGTGAGTCACAGGTCAAGATGTCAGTTGAGTCAGAGGTCAAGATGTCAGGTGAGTCACAGGTCAGGATGTCAGGTGAGTCATTGGTCAGGTGAGTCACAGGTCAAGATGTCAGTTGAGTCAGAGGTCAAGATGTCAGGTGAGTCACAGGTCAGGATGTCAGGTGAGTCATTGGTCAGGTGAGTCTCAGGTCAAGATGTCAGGTGAGTAACGGGTCAGGTGAGTCGCAGGCCAGGTGAGTCGCAAGTCAGTTGAGTCAGAGATCAAGATGCCAGTTGAGTCACAGGTCAAGATGTCAGGTGAGTCATTGGTCAGGTAAGTCTCAGGTCAAGATGTCAGGTGAGTCGCAGGTCAAGATGTCAGGTGAGTCGCAGGTCAAGATGTCAGGTGAGTCACAGGTCAGGATGTCAGGTGAGTCATTGGTCAGGTGAGTCTCAGGTCAAGATGTCAGGTGAGTCGCAGGTCAAGATGTCAGGTGAGTCACAGGTCAAGATGTCAGTTGAGTCAGAGGTCAGGATGTCAGGTGAGTCACAGGTCAGGATGTCAGGTGAGTCACAGGTCAGGATGTCAAGTGAGTCATTGGTCAGGTGAGTCACAGGTCAAGATGTCAGTTGAGTCAGAGGTCAAGATGTCAGGTGAGTCACAGGTCAGTTGAGTCGCAGGTCAAGATGTCAGTTGAGTCAGAGGTCAGGATGTCAGGTGAGTTACAGGTCAGGATGTCAGATGAGTCATTGGTCAGGTGAGTCACAGGTCAAGATGTCAGTTGAGTCAGAGGTCAAGATGTCAGGTGAGTCACAGGTCAGGTGAGTCACAGGTCAGTTGAGTCGCAGGTCAATATGTCAGTTGAGTCAGAGGTCAAGATGTCAGTTGAGTCAGAGGTCAAGATGTCAGGTGAGTCACAGGTCAGTTGAGTCGCAGGTCAAGATGTCAGGTGAGTCACAGGTCAGGTGAGTCATAGATCATAGTGTTAGGTGAGTCACAGGTCAAGAGGTCAGGTGAGTCATTTGATCAAGTGTCTCTTCATGTCTCCTCAGACTCTTGTGGTTTCCAGACGACGGACATTCTTTATCCAGAGTGGAGACGCAGCTCGACTGTTTCCTCAACACAGTGTTGTGGCTGCAGCAGCATCTGTGAGACGCTCGTGACTCATGGGTTTAAAGAGTCGCATTGATACAAGAAATAAAAACATTGAAATAAGAAACGTTTTATTGACGATGTTTCAACGCTCAACTTTCAAATCCTCCTCAAGGTGGCGCTGTTTTAGTGAGGAAGAGTTAGAGGGCGGAGCTTGTTCTGCATTTTTAAACGTATATCTATCAAAGATTGAAACAAGACATTAATACATTTGTCCTTTTAAAATATGAGGTTTAAACTAAACCTTAATTGTAACATAGAACCACTTGATGAACGATTATATATAAAATAAAATAATGTATTTATAATACATATAATTTAATATTTCTTTTAATTATTATAAAACAATAAGACCCGTTCAATTCTCTTAAAACATTCAACAAAATAAAAACTTAATAATAATAATTAAAGGAAATCAACGAAGTAAAATTAATTAAATAAATGAGATTTTTTTTTACTATTAATAAATGTAATACTTTCAATATACTTTTTTAATGTGCCAGTGAAAATAATAACAGCTTTTCCTAATGTACAACAATATGTCCTTTAATATGAAATTCAGATGAACATTAATATTTAATAAAAACTCACTATTACATTCAGTGCAACTGAAGTTTAGATGCTAATGCTAATGCTAAGAAGGTCACAAGACCACGGAGGAGATGTGGGAATTGTAAAGCGTTAAATCAAATAAAAAGAAAATTATGAGTTGATGAAGTAACTTAAATATTACTTTAGAAAAACCTAAATCTGTTTTAATTTAAAAAAAACTAATGAAAATATTGAAATATTTCCTTTTTGTTACGCGCCACTGCCCTTTGATGGCGCTGTTGTTACTAAAGTGCTCGCAGTCGTCTTTAAATGAGAAGCGAAGTAAAGCAATATATTTTATATATAGAGACAAAAAAATACATTTTGGTTTCCAATAATCCCTTCAGACAAGAAAGTTGTTCTTCTTTAATCCTCCTAAAGTATTTACTTATTTCCATAAATCTGTTCACAAAGTATTTCATTCTTAAAACACGAATCTACTTTAAAGTGTATTCTGGATGAAAGAAATACACAGTTTAAGGACAAAATGAAGGGCTAGAAAGTATAAAGATTAAACTATTATTTAAATATAATTATTGTGGGAAAAAAAAAGAAGTTTTGTATTTGGTTATTGTTACAAATAATGTGACAGAAAATGTTGGATTTGTATTGAGCTGTACAAGGTTAATTAATAAATCTGTTCTGAAGAACAAATTGTTTGCTCCATGATGGTCTTCTGTGATGCCTGGTCAACCCGGACTAGAGCGTGGTCCAGTCCCGTCAGGACTACAGGAGGTACCCGGGACCAGGACGCACCACTGGGCAGCAGGACGTGCAGACTTCCTCCACTTGACCTTAAGTTTGACCTGCTGAACCAGCAGTGTGTGTTCCAAGCGCACACACTCGCCACTGTAGCTCAGTTACACAAATCCAAAGAGTCAGAGAGTCGAGTTTCTTGTCTTGACCTCAGTTCTTCTCTTGAAACGTCACCGTGTGTACAAACACTTTGATTGTTCACGAATAAGTACTAAACGGTCTTAAGCTTGATGGAGAAAAACTTTTAAATGTTTTTTTAACATCATCTTTATGAAATTTTCATCCATCCATCCATTCATCCATTCATCGTCATCTGCTTATCCGTCGTCTGCTGGCGAGGCAGCAGCTTCAACAAGGAGTGCCAAACACCCTTCTCTCCCGAACAACATCTGCCAGCACTGACTGAAGGATCCCGAGATGTTCCCATGCCAGTGAACAGATATAATCTCTCCACCTGGTCCTGGGTCGACCCCTTGGTCTCCTCCCAGCTGGACGCTTATTTTCAGGCAAAGATTGAAAAAAGTTAAATACCGGAAGAAATCCAGCCCCTTTATCCCTTTTTTAAGTAACTGAATATTTCTTTCTGTCGATTATTGGAAGATTTTTTTTCAAGTTTCTTTTTAAATGTATTTTTTTCCAAACTTAAACTTAATATTTCAAGTTTATATTTTGAAATATAAATGCTATTCTTTATCATAGAATTTATTATTATGTTTTAATGCCTTTGTTTTTTGTGTTTCATTATATATATTTTTTAAATACGCCGAATCCTAACTGTTAATAATCCTTTAATAAAAGTTTCATGTGATTGATTTATTTTCCAACCTAAACTGCGCTGCTCTGCGTGTGTTCTCGCGGTATTTCGGCGTGAATCACGTGATCAATTTCAAAGCAAGGCGGGCAGGTGTAAACAATCAGTGTCTCGCGAACATCTGCTGCATGTAAGTCAACACACAACGATGTTAAAACCTTTTCTCTGATGTAAACTTTATTTTAATCCTGTCTCAAGTTCTTTATAGACGTTTGTGAAACAGACCCGTTTGAGTGACGTGCCCGGAAGGTAAAGATGGCGCGATATTGGCAGGTAATTTTCTCATTAATACTTGTTTAAACAACGTTAGAAAAGAACAAACCCCGGTATATTCTAATAACAGTAACAGCAGCTACAGACTTAAACTTCATTTCAACAGAAAAAAAAAATATTTTAGCAGAAAAAGTTCTCAATCACACTAGTAGCTAAGCTAAGCTAAGCTAGTAACAGTGCTAAAGTAGGGACCGTCTACAAATTGCTTGCAAGGACAAATATTTATTTTATAAATGTGCGTCTTATCAGTGTTTATCTTCTTTCCTACATCTTCAGCTTTTGGTCTCCCAATCAATCACTTGGTTATTAATTAATTATTTAAATAATAACAACTCAAACTGAATGACGTCATCTAGTGGCTAAACTAAAGAACTTCACTTATGAACATTAACTACGCGACTCAAACAATTCTTCGTTCATTTTGGTGAAAACGAAGTAACTAAAAAGCTGCTCCACCATCACTACTGAAGAGTATCGTTGGTCCTTTTGGGCTTAATCGTCTTGAACTAGCGCGTGCAAATGATTAAAGATGTAAATGTGCAATTTAAAAAAAAAAAAATCCATTATATTGATGTCACCACTGGGGCTCCGTAAAAACATTTTCCAGACTTGAATATTGTAATGACTCTTACTCACACAGGGATCATGTAGGTTTGCATTTCTTTCTCTGGTAATAATAAAAACAAACTGAATTTGGTTTGCTTTTGTCTTTGATTTATATTTTAATTAGTTTTATCTGAAACATTTAGGTGTCAATCATGCAAAAAAGAAAAAATACTAACGCAATTACTATTTTCATGTTATCTTTACACACATTTTATAACATCAACTGGGTAAGATCGATGTCTGTGGTTTTTTTATTATTTTATTTTTCGAAATTGTATATATATATATATATATATATATATAAAAATAAAGCAATTTCAGATTTGTAAAAAATGTTTAAATTCAATAAAAAAAAAAAGTTGTACTTTTATGTAACCTCTGTACATCCAGAACTACAGTATAGCTCAAATAATAACGGTATCAAATAACAACTTTCTTCACACAAATACTATCGTGTTCAGTGAAACATAAAAGGTAAGAAAAAGCAGGAAGAATCACAGAAATGGTGTCAATGACAAGATGTGATAAAGAAAATGAACAACAACAACATTGTGACTCATTAGCTCGACTTGTGTGTTTGGTCCAGACCTTCTACCCAAACTCTGCACCCCCCACCCCCCTCCATCATCTGATCCATCTCTTCTCGCCCCACACCCAAGCAAGGTCTGTCACTGCTTCAGTCTAAATTTAACCCCCAGCAGGACCAACTGCTCCTCGGCAGCTCTTCTCCTGGCAGGAGTGACCAGATCTGAGGTTCAGATGAGGAGCCCGAGAGAATAACAGGACCTACACATTGGATTCTACCTGAGGACTCGATTTGTTGTTGATCTGCCAGGATGGCCGCCAACGGAGACGCGGCGAAGCCGGACATCATGAGCGAAGAGGAGCTGAAGAGGAAGCAGCGGGAGAAGCTGAAGAAGCTGCAGGCCACGGGGGGGAACCCCAGACCGGCCCGGTCCCTCTTCTTCTTCACGCTGAAGAATCCTTTCCGGAAAGCCTGTATCAACATCGTGGAGTGGAAGTATCCTTTCATCTGTGTAGAACCTCTTCAGAACCAGACTGAGGTTCTGATGTGAACAAGTAACAATGGGGGAAAAAAGTCGTCTCTGTATTCCAGGAAGTCCACTCCAGCTTCTCCTGAGAACTTGGAGGTGCAACAGATCCAGACACGAGTCGAACATGTGTAAACTAGAGTAAATCTTAAGTAGCTCAAGACAGAACCAAACTTTAATCACATTTGATTTTTTTTTAAAGCATTTGAATCTGTCTAATAAGACGACTCTACATAATCAAAACAATGTTTTAAATGAATCCAAACAAAAAAATTGACCAATTTTGGGGCATGATATTCAAATTAAAGATGAAATAAAAATATGGTTTAAGAGGAAAACGATATCACACAATATAAACTCTCAGTGTGATGTGTTCATGGTAGAATATTTTAATTTACAACAGATACATTATGTTTAACATGTCAAATAAATCATATTTAACAATGTTAATATACTATTAACAGACACTCTAGGTTTTAGAGTAACTCATATTTTATTTTAAATTATTAATAATTGATTTGCTTAATTATCATGAGTATTTTTCGCTGTAAACATATTAAATATTTTCTAAACTTGAGTGAGATTAAAAATCAATAATCCAGAATAACGGTGGATCAAGGCAGTGTTTCTGCTTCTGAGTCAAACACTTAAATTTAAACCCTCCCTGAGCGCTTCTATTCCTCCTGAGTGAGCGGTTCGGTTGTATTCTGGGTCTGCAGCTGTCGGTCCAGATCACAGCCAGACATGATGCTGAGCTGGCAGGGGAATTCTGTGGGGCGCCCCCTGTGGGTGGGTATGACACACTGCAGCAGCTGGTTGTGCAGCTGGAACAAAAGAAGAGGTGACGAGTCATGACTCATGACATGATGATAATAATGATGACACATATTTACCACTATTTTAACCCGGAGGTGCTGATCCTCATCCCTCACCATGACGACAGACATTTTGGCCCAAATTTCCTAAACTTCCCACAGAACCTTCGAGATCATCATCCTGCTGACCATCTTTGCCAACTGTATAGCTCTGGCTGTGTTCCTGCCCATGCCCGACGAGGACAGCAACAACACCAACACCAGCCTGGTGAGCGTGCCCGCCCTCTGTCGGGGGTCCAGGTGTACTTGGTCCATCTTGTCGGTTGGGTTCCAAACCTCACGGTTTTGACGGGACCATTCCTCCGAGGTGACTCGTGTAAAAGGAGCTTTTGTAAAGTAGGTCGTGTGGAGGCGGCTCTGGGTGTTTGTGTTCCAGGATCCGTTTTAACCACCAGCTAAGTTTCCAACTCAACACTCCAAGACTGACGAGGATGAGAAGCAGCTTCATTCCTTACGTCAGATCAACTCACTCACAGTGCAACAGTCACCACAGTCGTAGTTGAATGGACAATATTTATAGCATTATTTATAGAGATGTTGTATCTTTATTTAAATATGTTGGCGCATAATTTATGGTGATGTTGTAGCTTAATTTAGAATATTGTATTACATTGTCCATGGGGGATGTTTTGAGCTTTATTTAGGATCTTAAATAGAATCATCATTATATCATTCATCATTATATTTTTAACTTATTTAAGAAGTTTAATAGCATAGGGTGATGTTTTGCATCCATTTTTGATACTATAGTATTTAGTTGTTTTATTTTACACCTTGAATAGCATTATTTAGGGGAATATCTTTAACTTCATGTAGGACATTTATAGCATTTTTTAGGGGGGTGTTTAAGGTTTATTTAGAATCTTTTATGGCATTATTTTGTTTTCTCACAGCTTTATTTATGGTCTTTTATATCATTAGTAAGGGGGATGTTTTAATCTTTTATAGAATGATTAAGAAAATAAGTGTCGGTTTTACCTTAATGTAGAATCTTTATAGCATTATTTAGGCTGACTTTATTTTGAATTGTTCAGAGCATTGTTTTTATGTGATGCATTATTTGTGTAGCATTTGTTTGAGTCAAGCATGTGTTAGTTTGAAAATGTATAACTTGGTGTGGCAGATTTGTCCCCCAGGCTTCAATTGTGTCTGTTTTCAAATCCTTTTCTTGGTCCTCACAGGAGAGCCTGGAGTACATCTTCCTCATCATCTTCACGCTGGAGTGCTTTCTGAAGATCATAGCGTACGGCCTGGTTTTTCACGAAGGAGCTTATTTACGAAATTGTTGGAACATCCTGGACTTTGTCATCGTCTTCATGGGGTGAGTTAAGACCCTCTTTGCTGCCTCAAGCGTCGGCCCTCAAGGGTTTCGATCACATGATTGATTTTTTGTTTCAGGCTCTTCACTTTCGCCATCGACACCATCAACCTGATCGCCGGCGTGCCGTCGGAGAAGGGAGGCGGCTTCGACATGAAGGCGCTCCGAGCCTTCAGGGTCCTGAGACCTCTGCGCCTGGTGTCTGGAGTGCCCAGTAAGAACCTGTAGACCTGAGAGGGTCAGGGAAGAGAGATCTTTCAGTCCTCTACAGACAACTGAAGGTTTAATAGGATCTTATGAACATTTGGAATATGTTGAGCCGTTAAACATTTTATTGAATAATTTACCACATGACTCTTGACGTAACTGCTTTTATTTGTTTGTTGAAACCAAAATATGTCCAAACATTAGCTTTAAAATCTGCTGGACTCACTGTATCCTCTCGTACTCAGTCTTGCCAGGATCTCACTGGATTTTAATTGTTCCTTAAGTTGTAAAGGAAGTATTTACTGTCCTCTAGTGGCATGGAGTTGAATTGCCAAAAAAAATGGATACAGTGCTTTTGAACATTTATACAGTATCATTAAAAGAAAGATTTATATACTGTATATATATTGCGACATTTAAATGTATCAATGTTTTCTTACACCATTGATCACCATCATCAACTAGTGCTCTGAGGTCAAGCAGGGAACTACACAACCGTCTGTCCAGTCGTGTCCTCTTCTTTATTGTTTGTTTTGTTCCTCTCTGAGACCTTCTCTGGTGCACGACTCAGGTCTGCAGGTGGTGATGAACTCCATCCTGAAGGCCATGCTGCCGCTGCTGCACATCGCTCTCCTGGTCTTCCTGCTGGTGACCATCTACGCCATCATGGGTCTGGAGCTCTTCAAGTGCAAGATGCACAAGACCTGCTACTACACAGGCACCGGTGGGTTCTGGACCAGGTCTTTTTGAAAACCTACCTCTAGACCTTCTTTTATTCAAGCTCTTCCTCGTCTTCCTCAGATATCTACTCCACAGCCGAGGGCGAGATGCCGGCGCCGTGCGCTCAAGCGGGCAACGGTCGCCGCTGTGGCATCAACGGCTCCGAGTGTCGACCCGGGTGGGAGGGGCCCAACAACGGGATAACGCACTTCGACAACATCGGGTTCGCCATGCTGACGGTCTTCCAGTGCATCACCATGGAGGGCTGGACCAAAGTTCTGTACTGGGTCAGTTTTCCATCCGTTTGAGTCAACGTCAGCATTTTAACAGCAATTTCCATCCTCAGATCAACGACGCGATCGGGAACGAGTGGCCTTGGATTTACTTCGTCCCGCTTATTCTGATCGGCTCCTTCTTCGTACTGAACCTGGTTCTGGGAGTCCTGAGCGGGTACTTTACTTTGAAAAGGTCTCATGTCCTGACGAATGCACTGATTCTCTCCTGAACTTCCCAGTGAGTTCACCAAGGAGCGGGAGAAGGCCCGGTCCAGAGGAGAGTTCCAGAAGCTCAGGGAGCGTCAGCAGCTGGACGAGGACCTGCACGGGTACATGGAGTGGATCACTCACGCTGAGGTCCTGGACGCAGACAGAGAGGGCAAAGGTGAGCGAAGCAGAACAGAGTTTACCTGTCATCAGAATATTGAATAGTTGAAGTTAACATTTCTCATGTTGAAAGTGTATATTTGTTTTATTCAAATATTGTGGATTTTTTTTTTAAAGCACATAATTGTAACTGTTGAATATTAAAATAATTCATTATTTTTTAAATTTAGAATAATTAATTAGATAAATGGAATATTTGCGATATTAAACAATATTATTGTTGGTATCAAGAGTACCTACAGTAACTACTTGATCCAACGATCAGCCAATTATGTGATGCGCAGAAAATCATGTGTCTTAACGTTTAATAAAAGGTACTTAGCATTGTCTGGTAGAAATATTATACCAACATTTTAACATAAAAAAAAGCTCCAAATTAAGAAATAGTGAATTTAGAATATATATTGTTTTTTTCTAATAATTGGAATTAGAATCTCAAACTGTTATTCATGTTACAAAATTACAAAAAAAGATAATTCAACCTTTGAATATTGAAATAATGTCACTCTTTTATTCAATAGTGATGCATAAAACCAACATTCCCATTTAAAAAAGATAATCAGTTCAACTATTACTACCACAGAAGTTCTTGTTGGTCGACTCACTCACGTGTTCTGAGCAGGACTGCTGCCGCTGACCAACGGGGACTCGGACCAGGACAGTCTGTACGGCCTGGAGGGGAAGAGTCCGGTTGTCTACTACTAGTGAGTCTGCTGTAGAAGGTTCAGGTGATTTGTTGTTTGAGTCGCTAACAAGATTTCTGTCCTTCAGTCGCCTCGCCCGGCGCTGGAACCGCTTCTTCAGGATGAAGTGTCTGGTGTACGTGAAGAGCAACAGCTTCTACTGGCTGGTGATGGTCCTGGTTTTGCTCAACACGTTGACCATCGCCACGGAGCACCACCACCAGCCGGCCTCGCTCACCTCCCTGCAGGGTCAGTGCCACACTCGGACCAACTTTCCACGGATTACTAATCTTCTCCATCCACGCTCCAGACGTGGCCAGTCGGGTTCTGCTGGTCCTCTTCGTGGTGGAGATGTTCGTGAAGATGTACGCTCTGGGTCCTCGCGCCTACTTCATGTCTCTGTTCAACCGCTTCGACTTCTTCGTGGTTCTGTGCGGCATCCTGGAGATGATCATGTTCTCAGCCGGAGCTGTGACACCGCTGGGCTTCTCTGTGCTCCGGTGCATCCGTCTGCTGAGGATCCTCAAGGTCACCAAGTGAGTCTCGGCCCTGGGGAGAGGAGCAGTTATCGCTACAATTATTTCAAATTATGAACACACCTGTGCAGGTACTGGACGTCTCTGAGCAACCTGGTGGCCTCCCTCCTCAACTCGGTCCGCTCCATAGCCTCCCTGCTGCTGCTCCTCTTCCTCTTCATTGTCATCTTCTCCCTGCTGGGCATGCAGGTGTTCGGAGGGAAGTTCAACTTCCCAGACAGCCGGGCACGACGCAGCAACTTTGACAACTTTCCTCAGGCTCTGATCAGCGTCTTCCAGGTGAGACGCTTCACACGTCGAGTTCTGTTCGACTTCAAAATTCACGCTTCCCCAGATCCTGACCGGTGAGGAATGGACCGAAATCATGAACAATGGCATCATGGCGTATGGAGGACCAGTGATCCCGGGAATCCTTGTTTCCATCTACTTCGTTGTCCTTTACGTCTGTGGCAACTGTATCCTTCATCCAGGGGGCGCTCTATCTAGACACTGTTTTCTCCTGCCACAAACTTTTCCTGACCTGGCGACTCAGACATTCTCCTCAACGTCTTCCTCGCTATTGCCGTCGACAACCTGGCCGAGGCTGAGAGTCTGACCTCGGCCCAGAAGGAGAAGGCGGAGGAGAAGATTAGGAGAAAGCTGCTCAGATCAAAGATGCCCGAGAAGACCGACGAAGAACGCGAGAGGTTCGCAAAGAAACTGGCTGAACAGAGGGCCAAGATAGAGGGCATGCCCACCACCGCCAAGGTCAGGCTCCTGGACCTGACATGAACCTCCACGGTTTCTTTCCGTCAGTTGACAGTCTGACCTTCTTCTTATTTCAGCTGAAGATTGATGAGTTTGAATCCAATGTCAACGAAGTGAAGGATCCCTTCCCTCCGGCAGATTTTCCCGGTAACTCCCACTTAAATTATAATTTTATTTATTCAACATAAACAAACATGATTCATTTAAAATGGCACAATACACTGATGGAAGGGAAACCATGAATGACCTTTGGGGGGGAAAAAAACGAATTTTATAGATATCTATGCACATAAAAAAACATCCTTACAAAATTGTTTTAAAACTTGTTTCCATAAACGGAATAGAAGAAACTCGCTTTATATTAAGAACTGGGAGAAAAAAAGTCCTAAAAGATGAAGTGAAATACTTCAGCAAAGTATTTAATATGAAGATCTTTCAGCCCTTGTTTTATTTTTGTTATATTTGTGGTTTTTTTCTTGGGACAGTGTTTTAAGATTGGCACTGTACATTAAAACAGCATAGTTGTGACAATATAAGAAAAGACGAGATCAATTCTGCACAGCTTAAAATATATTTTTTTATTAGAATAAAAAGCAGTTAAATTATTAAAATGGATTAAAAACCTATTGATTAATCCAGTTAAGAGTTAAATGGTGATGTCACATTAAGTCTGTAAATGTGATTTTTAAAAAGGGATTTTAAATACGACAGGCTTATAGTCGACGTGTCCTGACATAGAAGACTTGATCGACCCTTTGGATCTTAGCCTTGACTCGGCTAAACCAAAACAATCATGGGGGTCGGGGGGCGAAGGGCCACACACCGCTTCATAGAGTGAACCGTTCCACACATTAACTCCAGGTGACGATGAAGAGGAGGAGCCCGACATCCCCATCAGCCCGAGGCCGCGACCCATGGCCGACCTGCAGCTGAAAGAGGAGGCGGTCCCGCTCCCTGAAGCCAGCTCCTTCTTCATCTTCGGACCTCAGAACAAGTGGGTGGAAGTGAAGGGAACGAGGATGAATGAAGATTAAAATCTGATGTACCTCCAGGTTCCGCAAGTTGTGCTACAAGATCATCAACGCCTCGTCCTTCACGAACCTGATCCTCCTCTTCATCCTGCTCTCCTCCATCTCTCTGGCAGCCGAGGACCCCATAGACCCCAAGTCCTACAGAAATAAGGTGACCCTCGTGGAGTGTACTCTTTTCTGTTGACCCACACTAAGACTTGTGTTGCCCACAGATCCTGGCCTACGCGGACATCGTCTTCACAACAGTCTTCACCATCGAGATCGTCCTCAAGGTGAAGAATCGGTCTGGAGTCCAAACTAGGACCTAAATCTAATGATCTTCTTCTGGTGACAGATGACCGTCTACGGCGCCTTCATGCACGAGGGTTCTTTCTGCCGCAACTCCTTCAACATCCTGGACCTGATCGTGGTCGGGGTCTCGCTGCTCTCGATGGGGATGGAGTGAGTCTTCGTTAGAGCGTCAAATTCACCTCAGGTGACCTCTGTGGCTCTCTTTCTACAGATCCAGCGCCATCTCCGTAGTGAAGATTCTCAGGGTGCTGAGGGTTCTGAGGCCGCTCCGAGCCATCAACCGAGCCAAAGGCTTGAAGGTTCCGTCCCACTTTTCTGCTCCGACTCTGAGTCTTAACTGATGGTTGTTTGTTCTTCAGCATGTGGTCCAGTGTGTGTTTGTCGCCATCAAAACCATCGGCAACATCGTCCTGGTCACCATGCTGCTCAACTTCATGTTCGCCTGCATCGGCGTTCAGCTCTTCAAGGTCGACAACTTTTTCATGACCAGTGACCAGAAGATCCAATCCTGGTACCACGTTGTTCTATGATTCACGGTGGTGTTGTGTTGCAGGGTAAATTCTACAGCTGCACGGATGAGCTCCAGACCAGCGAGGAGATGTGCCAGTAAGTCCAGCTCTTCCCTGTTCTCTTCCAAGACCAGTGTCTAGCAGTTTGTATTGACAAGAATCTGTCTGTAGGATACATATCATGATACAGTGTCAATGATGCGCTATATCGAGATAGTGTAGTGTCAAGTATATATGTGTAGTATTGTCCAGTGCTTGACTCTGGTGTTGTGATAGTGTAGTAACAAGTATATATGTGTAGTATTGTCCAGTACTTGACTCTGGTGTTGTGATAGTGTAGTAACAAGTATATATGTGTAGTATTGTCCAGTACTTGACTCTGGTGTTGTGATAGTGTAGTAACAAGTATATATGTGTAGTATTGTCCAGTACTTGACTCTGGTGTTGTGATACTGTGGTAACAAGTATATATGTGTAGTATTGTCCAGTACTTGACTCTGGTGTTGTGATAGTGTAGTAACAAGTATATATGTGTAGTATTGTCCAGTACTTGACTCTGGTGTTGTGATACTGTAGTAACAAGTATATATGTTTAGTATTGTCCAGTACTCGACTCTGGTGTTGTGATAGTGTAATAACAAGCATATATGTGTAGTGTTGTCCAGTACTTGACTCTGGTGTTGTGATAGTGTAGTAACAAGTATACTGTATATGTGTAGTATTGTCCAGTACTTGACTCTGGTGTTGTGATAGTGTAGTAACAAGTATATATGTGTAGTATTGTCCAGTACTTGACTCTGGTGTTGTGATAGTGTAGTAACAAGTATATATGTGTAGTATTGTCCAGTACTTGACTCTGGTGTTGTAGAACTTACAGACCACATGACAGCTTTCATTTGTTTTCAAACCAAAACGTGTCAACATGTCCAATCATCGGCTTTAAAAGCTTCTGGAGTCACTGTATCCTCTCGTCCTCAGTCATCGTCGGGATCTCACATTTCATTGTTCCAGAGGACGTTAAAATATAGCAGCCAGAAGTGTTATTACAAGACGGAAAAGAACAAACGTTGTGAATATTTGAATGTTGGTTGTAATTATAAAAATCAAATTATTTTATTATACAAGCTTTATTAAAATATAAACAAAAGACAATGATAGAAATAAAATGTCATCAAAACAGTACCTGGGAAATAATGGCAATATTTAAGGAAACTAATATTTTCCCACAGAGGGTTCTACTTGAAGCACGTGGAGAACTCGCTGAAGGACACGGTGGTGGCCCAGAGGGAGTGGGTCAACAACGACTTCAACTTCGACAACGTGCTCAAGGGCATGTTGGCGCTCTTCACCGTCTCCACATTTGAGGGCTGGCCAAAGTGAGTGTTGCTGTGCGCACACACAGACACTCTCACAGTGACCTCTGAACCCCTCAGGCTCCTGTACCGGGCCATCGACTCCGACCAGGAGGACCTGGGTCCCGTCTTCAACAATCGTGTGGACGTGTCCATCTTCTTCATCGTCTACATCATCCTCATCGCCTTCTTCATGATGAACATCTTTGTGGGTTTCGTCATCGTCACCTTCCAGGAGCAGGGCGAGCAGGAGTACAAGGACTGTGAGCTGGACAAGAACCAGGTTCCAAGACCCTTCAGTGAGACCTCGAGTACAAGTGATTATTTTTCTGACCCACTTCCTGTTCACAGCGTCAGTGTGTCCAGTACGCCCTGAAGGCCCGGCCGCTCCGCTGCTACATCCCCAAGAACCCATACCAGTACCGGGTCTGGTACGTGGTGACGTCGTGCTACTTTGAGTACTTGATGTTCTTCCTCATCATGCTCAACACCTTGTGTCTGGGCATGCAGGTGAGACTACTGACTACTTTCAGAATCATTACCTCCCCCAAGGTGGTCATGTTGTTGTTGGGCTTAATCATTTCAATCCGTTTTTATGAATAGATGAGATTTTGTTTCTAATGATCATCTAAAGAAGATTATAGTATTCTTTTGATATTTTTTTGCATTTTAAATACAACAATAAAAAACAGTGAGAAGTTTGTCTTGCAATAAAACTTCCGTCCGCTAGATGGCAGCAGTCATTACGTCGTCCACAGCTAAAATAACAATGAAATCCCCCAATATCCCGACGATGACTGAGGACAAGAGGATACAGTGACTCCAGCAGCTTTTAAAGCTGATGTTTGGACATGTTTTGGTTTGAAAACGAGTGAAAGCAGGAGCCATGTGGTCTGTAAATACTACAGCACCAGAGTCAAGTACTGGACAATACTACACATATATACTTGTTACTACACTATCACAACACCAGAGTCAAGTACTGGACAATACTACACATATATACTTGTTACTACACTATCACAACACCAGAGTCAAGTACTGGACAATACTACACATATATCCTTGTTACTACACTATCACAACACCAGAGACAAGTACTGGACAATACTACACATATATACTTGTTACTACACTATCACAACACCAGAGTCAAGTACTGGACAATACTACACATATATCCTTGTTACTACACTATCACAACACCAGAGTCAAGTACTGGACACTACTTTCCTTATTCCTACAGTATCACGATGTATCACAATATATCGTATAGTTGATCCTGTATCGTGTCACTATATTTTATTTTAAATACACAGCCCTAGGTTCATGTGTGTATTCACCATCTTGTTTCCTCTGAATGAACCAGCATTGCAACCAGTCGGATCATGTGACAAAACTGTCGGACACTCTGAACCTGATCTTCACCATCCTCTTCACCGTGGAGATGATCCTCAAGCTCATGGCCTTCAAAGCCAAGGTGAGAATCTCATTCCTCTGTGAGGTCGTCGCGTGTCCATCACCTCCGATCACGGATGTGTTCAATGGTCGCAGGGATATTTCGGGGACCCATGGAACGTGTTCGACTTCGTCATCGTCATCGGCAGCGTGGTGGACGTCATCCTGAGCGAAGTCGACGTGAGTATGATGGTCTGCAATCACTGGAACAGGAGTCAGAACCCTCGCAGGAGACACTGGAGACGCCCTGTGAGAAGGATTCTCTCGTTACACCCACTTCATAACTCCCCAGGTCAAGACCCTCCTGGTCAGTGCTCATGATCTTGGCCGACGATCAGATCACAACCGCGGTTGAGGGTCTTGTTACGGATCCTATGACCCGCTCGTAGCGACACTCAAGATCCTGCAGACAGTCGTGATGAGACGTTTGTGATTCATTTGATCGATTTAAGAAGCTGAAAAGATGTGGAAATGCCCATCAAATAACGCAGTGATGCCAACAATATCGTATTCACCTGAAATATTGAACTTCCTTAAAGGGAAAGTGTCTTTGAACGCAGCACGCTTCTCTTCCTACTTAAAGCAGAGACTCAATCTGAGCAGTTTCTTATCAAATTTGATATCCTTTGTCTGTGATTCACACACGACCGTTTCAGTCAAAACATTATTGTCAATATTTAGTTTAATACATTTTTCTCCCTCAGACGTAGAAGCAAAGCCGCAGACGAGCGAAAGAAGCGTAATCTCTGAAATCATTAAAATAATATCTGATGTATTATTTGATCAAAAACATGTTAATATATATAAACGTGTATTTTAAATGTATAATTCAGTAACCACAGGAAGAGAAACGATCACCTGATCACATGCTAACAGTTCTGAAATATGGTTAGACTCTCGTCCCTCATGACTGCCCTCTCTTCTCTTCCCAGCAGTTGTTTGTTTTATTTCTTTGTCACGCTGCATTTTCTCCTCAATCACCTGATCCTCTAGTCCAGGTCCTTCACCGAGTCTCCCTGTGGTTCCTCCACAGACCGCCCTGGCCTCCAGTGGAGGACTGTACTGTCTCCATGGCTGCGCTGTAAATATCTCACCACACCACCGCTGCATGAGCACGTCGACACCACGCTAGCTAGCTAACCTGCCGAGCCTCACGGCCGCTGATTGACTGCTAACACTGGAGAGAGTGACGTGTGAGGAGCATGAACCTTCATGAACCTTCATGCTGACTGGAGTGAGACGCTGCACGCACAAGACTTGGACCTCCTGTCGCTCCCGTTTGTCTGACTTCATCTCCTCTCTCGCAGGAAACCAACCCACTGCAGGTCATTGCGGTGAGTCTTCTCTGACCTCTTTCTCCAGGTGCTATGATGGATTCTCTGAGTACAGAGTACCTGAGTACAGGTTTAACAAAACATAGATGAAAATAAATGTCTTTCATAGTTTTCATAAAGTGTTTAAAGAACTTCCGGCCGCTAGATGGCTGCACTCATTATGTCCTCGTATCATTGTTCCTAGTGATGACTGAGGACTAGAGGATACAAGCGACTCGTATGTTTGGACATATTTTGGTTTAAAAACAAATGAAAGCAGTTATGACTTCGTCAAGAGTCATGTGGTCTGTAAATACTACAACACCAGAGTCAAGTACTGGACAATACTACACATATATACTTGTTACTACACTATCACAACACCAGAGTCAAGTACTGGACAATACTACACATATATACTTGTTACTACACTATCACAACACCAGAGTCAAGTACTGGACAATACTACACGTATATACTTGTTACTACACTATCACAACACCAGAGTCAAGTACTGGACAATACTACACGTATATACTTGTTACTACACTATCACAACACCAGAGTCAAGTACTGGACAATACTACACGTATATACTTGTTACTACACTATCACAACACCAGAGTCAAGTACTGGACAATACTACACGTATATACTTGTTACTACACTATCACAACACCAGAGTCAAGTACTGGACAATACTACACGTATATACTTGTTACTACACTATCACAACACCAGAGTCAAGTACTGGACAATACTACACGTATATACTTGTTACTACACTATCACAACAACCAGAGTCAAGTACTGGACAATACTACGCGTATATACTTGTTACTACACTATCACAACACCAGAGTCAAGTACTGGACAATACTACACATGTATACTTGTTACTACACTATCACTAGATATTGTATCGTTGACCATGTGTCGTGATATGCGTCTTATTGTCAGATCCTTGACTCCACAAACCTAACTGACACCTGTTCACCTGCAGGCCTCTGAGAACGCCTCCGTGTCCATCACCTTCTTCCGACTCTTCCGCGTCATGCGTCTGGTGAAGCTGCTGAACCGATCCGAGGGCATCCGGAACCTCCTGTGGACCTTCATCAAGTCCTTCCAGGTTCGTCCGCTCCTTGGGCTTCTTTCTTCTTCTGCTGGTGATGACGAGTGTCGTCCTTCCTCAGGCTCTTCCTCACGTGGCTCTGCTCATCATCATGCTCTTCTTCATCTACGCCGTCATCGGAATGCAGGTCAGAATTCTACTTTTTCCTCGCAAACACTTTTGATCTTTGAAGAAAATGTATGTCCGCCTTCATTTAAACCCCGGGATGCTTTGCTACCAAAACAACATTTTATTTTAATTTAGAAGAGATTTTTGATAGTCGGAGAATCAATTGGTATTATTTGGGTTAATTACTTTATTTCCAACAATTCTTTCAAGTGTTTGTCACACTTTACTTGCTACTCATTGAGTGTGTTGTTCTTTAGGAGTTCTTTACAGATAAAATACAGGTTGAATAAATAACCCAGTATTTTTAATGAGCCACTTGGCAGAGGTCTGCACTCTCTGAGTGCTTTTCAAGGTCAAACTCTGAGCCACATGGTCTCTCCTCTGATCTTCCACAGATCTTCGGGAAGGTCTCTCTGGTGGACGGAACCCAGATCAACCGCAACAACAACTTCCAGACATTCCCTCAGGCGGTTCTGATGCTGTTCCGGTGAGCGGCGTCGCACCCTGATGATGTCATCGGTGCGACAGATTAGACTCACGGCACTCGTCCGACAGGTGTGCGACAGGCGAGGCTTGGGAGGAAGTCATGATGGCGTCCATGTACGGGAAGAAGTGCGACCCGAAGTCGGACTTCCTGCCCGGAGACGAGTTCACCTGCGGATCCAACTTCGCCGTCTTCTACTTCCTCAGCTTCTACTGTCTCTGCGCCTTCCTGGTGAGCTGACCCGACGGTTGCCATGACGATGGACTCACGTTTTTTTTGTCTTCTCTAGATCCTGAACCTGTTTGTGGCCGTGATCATGGACAACTTCGACTACCTGACCCGGGACTGGTCGCTGCTGGGCCCGCACCACCTGGACGAGTTCAAGAAGATCTGGGCTGAATACGACCCGGAAGCAACGTAAGACCGGACCCTAGTCGAGTCGGTTTGAGAGGAACCAACTCTTCTGCTCCCACAGAGGGCGGATCAAACACCTGGACGTGGTGACGCTGCTCAGGAGGATCCAGCCTCCGCTGGGCTTCGGCAAGTTCTGTCCTCACAGAGCGGCGTGCAAGGTGACGTCTCTCCTCTCTCGCCACGTTTTTTTCCTCTTCTGAACCCGTACCTCTCTGCAGCGTCTGGTGGGCATGAACATGCCTCTGAACGGCGACGGCACCGTGACCTTCAACGCCACGCTCTTCGCTCTGGTCCGGACGGCGCTGAAGATCAAAACCGAAGGTAGGACTCCTCGTCCGGTTCCATCACGTGGTCTGAGCTTCTTCTCTCTGGGACTCCAGGGAACTTCGAGCAGGCCAACGAGGAGCTGCGGGCCATCATCAAGGCCATCTGGAAGAGGACCAGCATGAAGCTGCTGGACCAGGTCATCCCGCCCATCGGAGGTGAGTCCTTCACGACGCCCCAGAGACGCCCGACGCTGACGGCTCTTCACAGACGACGAGGTGACGGTCGGGAAGTTCTACGCCACATTCCTGCTGCAGGATCATCTCAGGAAGTTCATGAAGAGACAGGAGGAGTACTATGGGTACCGGCCCAGCAAGAAGAACGCATCAGGGCCAGAGATCCAGGTGAGATCAAAACCAGAGAGAAGCAAATTACTAAGTCGATTTTTATTGAAGCATCTTTTTAAATGTTATTAAGTTTCAAATCCACCTTCATACCCTGAAGACCAGAAGTATTTTCTGAAATGTTTATGCAAACCAGCTTTGAAATGAATGTGCACCTTCATACTGCCACAAGGGGGCGGTGTTGCCGCTGTGAAGTCAACCGTTCACGCTCTCCACAGGCTGGTCTGAGGAGCATCGACGATGAAGCGGCTCCGGAGATGCACCGAGCGATCTCGGGCGACCTGCAGAACGAGGAGGAGATGGACCGGGTCATGGAGGAGTCGGGCGAGGAGGGAATCTACCAGGTGACGCACCGGTCAACACGACAGCCTTTGGTTCTGAACCTTCTGTCTCCAGAGAACTCACGGGCTCTTCGGGAACCGCGTGGACTCCTTCTCTCCGGAGGTGGTCAACACCCTCCCTCCTCAGGTGACCAGCCAGAGACCCCTCAAGTTCTCCGACAGCCAGTCCGAGTCGCCGCCGAACCCGGACTTCCTGTCGGGAGGAACCAAAGACAACACCAACAACAACGCCTTCGCAGAGTGAGACGCACGACTGCAGACGCACACCGTGATGACGACAATAACGGTGTTTACTGTGTTCAGATTCTCATTTGAGCGGGAAGGAAGTTCGGAGGACTTGGAAGATCTGGAGGCCGGTAAGTCTGGACCCGAGAGAAGTCACAGAACTTTATCAAACATCTGTGAACATTTTTTTTTTTTTAGACAATCAACGTTCCTGGAACTTCCCAGCGAGAGCGAGCAGACGACAGGTGAGACTCAAGTAAAAACGTAACAACGCCCTCTAGTGTTGACATGTGTGACCTGCAGCAGGACGCCCGTGAGAGTTCCAGAGCGGAGCAGGTGAGCGACCCACACGAAGCATCTTCAGACCGAGGCTGACTCGACCCGTCTCTGCAGGCGCCGACGTACACGACCATGAACAAGCACAATCTCGCCGACATCGCCCAGGAGATCCTGAGCGAGCGCGGCAGCTCCGCCCTGAAGAAGAGACCCGTCCCTCCCGCGGACCCGGTTCAGCCCGATCCAGCCGTGAGGAGGAAGCGACGCCCCGTGCCTCTGATCCCCTCCGTCACAGAGTCCGGCATCTAGAGGAGGTCTGACCCTCGGATCGGAGCCTCGTCCAGGAGACGACTCCATCGGAGGATGAAACATCTGCCATTTTGGAAACGTCGGTGTCGGAGGAGACGCTCGTGGACGACTTGTTCTCGTCGTCTTCTGGTCCTGACGTCGGGGAGAAACCGAGGGCTGAGGTGACGTTGATGACCCGGGTCACCAGAACAAAGTGACTTGAAGGATCATGACCACCCGCTCACTGACTCGTCTTGAGGTAAGAACATCTGACCCGGGCTGTTGAGGTTCTCCTCTGACCCATCCATTCATTGTCTGTGATGAGGTCCAAACTCCTTCTTGACTACATCTGAAAGGTACTGACCACTGCGCATCCAGAACGTCAACAATGAAACAGGTGGTCATAATGTTATGGCTTATGTATTTTTTCTGCTCTTGTGTAATTATGTTAAGTTTGGGATGTTTCCAAACCACTGCTGCTTCTCTTCTCGCGACCTCTGACCTCCACCAGGCTGCAGTTCAAAATAAAAAGCACTTTTTCACGCTTTAATAAAAATGTAACTAAAGGGTGAATCTTCTTTACTGATTTTCTTTTCAGATAAACATCCGGAGCACACGGTGAGTGAGAGAAACAGATGAACTGATGAAAAAATATAACATATTTATGCATGAAACTCGTTTCCGTGTAAGAATTACGAAAAAACAAAACACTGTCAAATGGAGTCACAAGAACTACGTATCGAGCCAAGATTCAATGATGCGACGTTGATAGATGGATTGCAAGTCGTGGAACTCCGATACTCTAGAGGGCGATGTTTGCAGGTCTTAACTCATCTTATTCGTTGAGTCGTGTAGTAGAAGAAAGTTAGCTTCTGGAGCTGTTTTTTTTTTTTAAATGTGACCAATCCTCCTGATCTAACAGATTGTTAAATATCTAAACAAATGTTTTATTTAGTTTGGAATTTTATCAGCTTTTGAATGGTCGCCCTCTTGTGGAGACGAGAGGGAATTGCTCTTGTGTCTACAGAGGAAAAAAGTTACACATGTTTCCAAATATCGCTCAACTTCACGCCTTAATATCTTTTTACTAAAAGCAACCAGATCTTAAACTCATATTAATGACGAAACTAGCGTTTATTAAAAGTCGTGATTCTATTTTCTTGAACTTTTATATTCATTCACTTTTGTCCTGAAGTTTGTTTGTAAATAAAACAATAGAACTGAGTCTCGTTCATGTGTTGAATTAAAGTCACTTTCAGTAAAACTGTACTCGTTGTTGATGCTAAAAAGAAATATTCTATAAGAAAGTAATAGTTATTTGTAAAGCGCCTTGGGATCATAATACTTGAGTAAAGTTGGCTCGATATTCGCAGATTCGATCTTTGCGAATAACTCGCTAAGGTGTTGAATTACAAACTTACCTGTTTCTAACCAGAGTCACCTGCTGTATGTAATGAAAAAGGGTCACGTGACTAAAGAAGGTCCTCCATATATATGTTACTACACTCATTAGTTTTTTTACATTTCTTTTTGAAATCGGGATTCGAACCATTACCGCTTGGAACAAGGGTTGATTGATCTCACCACTACACCAGATCACCTTCACAGCAAATGTTTTGTTTTATTTGACCTTCACTCTTGGTCAAAAATCTCAAGACTGAAGTAACAGGTGGGTTTTGAACCCACAACCTCTGGATGTCCACACAGAGAGTCGACCACTAGACCATCAGCTTTGACTCGTTTTAATTAAACTAAATTCAATCTTTTTTAACAAACTCTATGGAGGGGGGGGGGTGACCCCTCCTTGACCCCTCTCCAGCAGCACCCGATCACTGACTGTACGCACTGGGACTCGAACCCATGATCCTTGGCCTAGTAACCAGGTGCTGAACCCACTGAGCCATCAACACACACAAGTCCATGAGATCCAGAGACTGTTTGACCTTCAGCTCGATCCTCCTGCTTTAAAAGAACCAGTGACTGGAGCAACATGACCGTGTGGGAATCGAACCGACAACCACTCAGTTACTAACCCAGTGCTCAACTGACTGAGCTACTATCAGACTTAGTTCAACTGATCAAGAGACCCTTTGAATCTTAATCAGATCTACAAGAGTGAAGGTCAAAGGCGTCCAAACGAACTCAAACAGAGTCGAGCTGTAGTGCAGTGGTAGCACTCTCTGTGTGGACATCCAGAGGTCTTGGGTTCAAAACCCACCTGTTACTTTAGTCTTGAGATTTTTGACTGAGAGTGAAGGTCAAATAGAAGAAAACGAAAAGATTTGCTTTGAAGGTGATCTGGTGTAGTGGTGAGATGAACATGCACGTAATGCTTCAGTTCTCACCCGTCACCAGGGATCTGGATCAAATCACACCGGGGGCGAGAGCCAGGGGGGAGGGTCTCTGTCCTCCCCCCGGAATTTCCAGAGACTGAAGGAGGGGGTTACTTTATCTTGACACCTGCAGGTTTAGAACCAACTATTGTTTGAATAGTTGTTGGTTTACTATGAGGAAGAAATGTTTCCACTCTTTGAATGTAAAATGATGGATTGATGGTATTGTAAGTGACTTTAATTCAACACATGCATGTTTTTTAAGTTACTTAGTTTGTTCCCTTTAAACCTCTTATATTACGTTGCTTACGTAAAGTAAGTTACTAAAAGGATAATGAAAAACCACGAATGGAAATAATAAAATACTTGTTGTTGCGCATCAATGTTATTTGTAAAGTTGGCTCGATATTGACAGATTCGATCTTTGCGCGTTAATAACTCGCTAAGGTGTTGAATTACAAACTTACCTGTTTCTAACCAGAGTCACCTGCTGTATTGACTTCAAGCGTTTGAACCTGAATATTTCTAAATATTGTCCTGAGAAAATACTCTATGCAGGCGGCGTATAAGGGACCGTCCTCCAATAGACGAACACCGAAAAAGGGTTGACTTCTTTTAATTCCATGTTCACGTGACTAAAGAAGGTCCTCCATATATATGTTACTACACTCATTAGTTCTTTACATTTCTTTTTGAAATCAATATTTCACATATATTTTGTAATTACAAATGTATGTGAAATATCGCACAAAAATGGTGATTTTGAAAATGTATAGAAGAAATTAAAAAAGTAATGTGTAGTAACTTGATATGGAGGGACTGCATAAGTCAGTGATTTTCAACCAGTGGGAAATGATCCATGAATGTTCTATTTTCCAACTTCATTCCTGTATAAACTCGAGGCGCATCTGTTCCTTTAAGACATGTGTCCAATACGTCGCTTGATATAAGAAAAATAATGAAGACGTAAAGTTCATATGAATCGAGAATAAAAAGAGCAAAACGTTCATTCTTCCCGACAGTCATTTTACGCAATTCAGAAAAACGATAAAGAATGAAAAGCTTGTTTTATTAATAATATATCGAACAAAATAATGCGCGTTTGATCGCTTCAGGTTCTTCTAGAGCCACAGAAACATGACGTCACTTCCATCAACGCAACAAATGCTTGTTTTCCACGTGATCGAGGAAACATCCTTAAAACACACTTGTTTAATACAACATCACGTGACTATTTGTTACCTTTATCTCAGGAATATAACAAGAATACATTCAAACACGTGCAGGTGAGACACATTCTAATGACGCGAAGTTACTGATGAACACTTTTATTCTCGTTAAACTTCATCTGAAGATGTTTTAACATTTAAATAATCCATTGCTCGGTTAATAACTGTATGTAAAATATAAACATTCACACCAGAGATCATCTAAACTCATTTACAATAGTGTGATTCATGTCAGACATGTTTAAAATTAACAAATATAAACTGTTAGTTTGAATTCTTTTTCATCACAGAAAGCAGACAAATCTTGTGCTTCATTTAAATATTAAAATGTAAAAACAAATAACGACTTGAGCGACAATATATGAAGTTAGTTATTTGTGGAAAAAATACGTTTGAAAGAAAGTCTGCTGGTTAAAATCAGACAATATTTTTCTACACTACATTTTTGTCAGTGTAAGTAATTTGTAGACGGTCCCTCGTCTGATGAGGCTCCTTCACGCTGTAGTACAAAGCCAGTGTAACAGTGATCATAATAAATCGTTATATATTTAATAACTCGTATAAAGAGGTATTATAGCGCAAAGATCGAATCTGTCAATATCGAGCCAACATTACTTAAGTATCTAAAGTTATGTTTTGATACTTTCCAATACCATCAATTGGTCATTTTACATTCAAAAAGTGGAAACATTTCTTCCTCATAGTAAACCAACAGTTGTCTTGTAAATGTGTAAATAAACAAGAACATCAACAACTATGATACATTCAGACAATGTTGAGTTTCAAGTATAATAAACATTTGTAGATTTAAGACAAATGTTCTTTATTATCACTGTTGGAATCAATAATAGTTGTTGATCATCTCAATTATAACATGTTGATGAGGAGACGGTAAAAAATGTAAACATTCATCTTTAAAATGTGTTTGAGTGAACGAGTCCAACATCTGTTCCACTCCAACTTCCAGGACCAACTTAAGTATTTAGGTCAGGTAGAACTTTATTGATATTGATTGAATTCGTTTTTTTCCAATTCCAATACAACAATTATTCATAAAAAATAAGAAGACAACAAGAACAAAGAGAAAGAACAAGATGATGCAATCTAAGTCTAAAGATAAAGAACATGGATCAAAGACAAAGGATACAAAGACTAACATAGAACAGAACATCCAGATACTTTAACTCCACTCCTGCCCCCGAACTCAGAATTGTACAGTCTAGCAGCCCGAGGAATGGCCAGCAGGACAGAGAGTTTCAGTGGCAGAGACATGGAGACTAGAGTTGATCTGAGCAGAGAATCTTTCTCTTGTTCCATCTGTCTGGATCTACTGAAGGATCCAGTCGCTCTTCACTGTGGACACACCTACTGTAAGACCTGTGTTGAAGGTCACTGGCAGAGAACGTCTGCGAGTGTCCTCAGTGCAGACAGAGCTTCGAACCGAGACCTGTCCTGAAGAAGAACATGCTGTTGGCCAAGCTAGTGGAGAAGAAACAAGCAGCTTAGGACCTCTGCTCTGCTGGACCTGAAGATGTGGCCTGTGACTTCTGCATTGGGAGGAAGATGAAAGCCCTCAAGTCCTGTCTGGTGTGTCTGGTCTCCTACTGTCAGGAACATCTTCAGCCTCATCGAGAATCTCCGGCCTACAGGAGACACAAGCTGGTCCAGTCGTCCAAGCAGCTCCAGGAGATGATCTGCTCTGAACACGAGGAGGAGAAGAAGATGTTCTGTCGTTCTGATCAGCAGCTCATCTGTCATCTCTGTGCTGTGGACCAACACAAAGATCATGACATCGTCTCGACCGCAGCAGAGAGGAGGGAGAGAGAGAAAGACGTGGATCAGAGTCGAGGAAGGATCCAGATCACGTTCAATCTTGTTGATGACAAATAATTACTTACTTACACACACACACACACAAACATTTGAAGAAAGACATCAACATGTAACAAATATGTTTAATTTATTTCTGGTTGTTTTTCTGTTTTATTTTCGTTTTGAGTATCAATTACTTTATGTTTTAGATGTTCGGGCTCTGTTTTCTTTTCAATTGACATATTTTGTTACTGTTTAATTCAAAATGTTTAGCATGAAAAATGATTTCTGGTGTTTGTTTTTATCTGTTTATGAATAAACACGAATGAAAATAACGAACTACTTCCTTGTTGTTACGCATCACTGTCATTTGAGGGCGCTGTGGTTACTACAGGTCTCGGAGCCGCATTTAAATGAGAAGCGAACAAGAAAGTTGTTTATAGAAACACAAACATTGATTTAAGTTGAATACAATGTTTTTTAACATGAACATTTTTGTTCCCTTTAAATCCTTAAAAGTGTTTCAATATATTATTTAAAAGATCAATTAAACGTTGAAGTTTCACAATGAAGGTGCGCATGTGTGAGAATCAGCAAGAAAGTGACAAACATGGGAGAACATCAGTCTCGTCCTCGTTTTAGTTTAAGTTTTTCTAAATCATAGACTCCAGCCAAGTGTGTTGGGGTGGGAATGTGTCCAAGAGGTCAACAGGTTGGACAGACTGATCAGAAAGGCTAGTTCTGTGGTTGATGCTGGACTCACTGGTGACAGTTGCTGAGAGATCACTGGACAAACTACTGTCCATCATAGATGATGACAGTCATCCTCTGAACACTTTCATCAGTGAGCAGAGAAGCAGATGCAGCACGAATGCTCCTTCCTAGATGCAACACTAATAGACTCAAGGACTCATTCATGCCTCGGGCTATTAAATTGTACAATTCTGAGTTCGGGGCAGGAGTGGAGTGAAAGTATCTGGATGTTTGTATTTATATTTAGACTTAGATTGTATCATCTTGTTCTTTCTCTTTGTTTCTCTTTGTTTTTATTTTGATTTATTTTTATGAAAAATTACTGTATTTGCTGTGGCTATTGGAAAAAAATCAATTTCCTGAGGGATCAATAAAGTTCTACCTAACCTAAACCAACCCTGTGAGAGGTTGCAAGTTCAACTCCCATCTTTGACTTTATTATTTGAAAGATTAAACGTTGAAGTTTCAGCGGATTCTCAATGGACGAGTTATGTTTTCTTAGATCCACCAGAGGGCGCTCTAAGAAGAAGAAATCACACCCGGATGTCCACCTGCGCCGTCACAGTCACGTGACCAAACTAGCTGACGCTCCAGCTTGAACAACATTGAAGATGAAAACTTCCAACATGCTCATGACCCTGGCTTACTGGGACATCTGCGGGTGAGAACGTTGACTTTCTACACAACTACAGCAGCTGAGAACCATGTTGTGACTTAAACTCATATTAATGACGAAACTAGCGTTTATTAAAAGTTGTTGAACTTTTATATTCATTAACTTTTGTCCTGAAGTTTGTTTGCAAATAAAACAATAGAACTGAGTCTTTCTCGTTCATGCATGTGTTGAATTAAAGTCACTTTCAGTAAAACTCTACTTGTTGTTGAAGCTAAAGCTAATGCTAAGAAGAACACCTGACACTGATGAGGTCAAAGGTCAGAACGTAAAATATTGTGAGAAGGCTTTCAAGGGAAAGTTTCTAACTTATCTATTTAATGTTTAAATTTTCCTTTTGTTTACAGTTTTTACATTTTTTTAAATCCACCCTTAAATCTGTCAAACAGTGTTTATTTAAACTAAATATTTAATTTGAACACTTGGAACATAAATGTATTTACTTTCCTTTATTAAAGATTAAAACAACATATTCATTCAATAGTTATACAGAATGAGACGTTTATTTATAACTTATTAAACAAAGACCCACATGAACAAAAAAGATAATATAGGAATAAAATAAATGGATTTATCTAAATTTGCTCCTAAAAATAACAAATCATGTTTTTTATGTTTTATTATTGTATTACAAAACTATTTTATTGTTAAAGAATAGTTTCTGATGTTTATCTCAGCATTCATTTTTATTAATGAATGTACACGAATGAACATATTAAAATGCACTATTTGCTTTTTGTTACGTGTCAATGCCGCTTGAGGGCGCTGTTGTTACTTAAGGTCTCGGAGCTGCATTTAAACGAGAAGCGAACAACAAAGTCAATCGTTTAAAGAAACGCAGACATTGATTTAAATTGAATACAAGATGTTTTATTACTTAATCCCTGCAGAAAAGATACATTTTTGTTCCCTTTAAATCCCGAAAGTGTTGATTTAAGTCTATAATTCCAGCTCAGATCTATTCATAAATACAAAGTATTCCAGAAAAATCTAAGTTTATTTTATATAGGTTTTAAGATTATAATATTGATGATTTAAATCAGTCAAACAAGTGAAGTAATTGTATAACTTTTTTTTACTTTTATTTGTATGTACATGTTTGTATTAATTGTTAATTTGTTTGAACAAAACTGTGATAAATAATATGATAAAAGGTTTGGTAACAAAGCTCTTAAAGTTGTGTTCACGGTGTCTTAGAAACATCTACACATGAAAGTTCATGACATGTTTAATCGTTCAAGTGATGATGAAAATAAATTATTTGAATCATGAACTCCGGAGGAAAATGACAAACACTGAATATTTTTCCTCCATCATTCTGAACCTTTAATGTATTTCAACTCTTCACAGTAGAATCTGTTGTTGTGTAGTTTCATTGATTGTTCTTCTCTTTAGTCTCCAGCTGGCTCAGCTCGTCCGCCCCCTGCTGGAGTTCACTGGTACTGGGTACGAAGAGAAGAAGTCCAACTGTGGAGAAGATTGTTGAACATATGTGACGAAGATTGAACCTTCAAGGTCATCATGAGATCCATCCCTTGCTAACACCACCTGTGAGTGTCTTCAGTCGATCCATGAACTCTGGTTTGGTCCTAATGTCTCTTTTCTGAACAGGTGGTGAGACTGAAGAGAAGGTGTGCGAGGACATGATGGAGAAGCAGGTGATGGACTTCAGGAACATCTAGGTGAGGATGAGCTCCTGTGACTGTTGTATTTTTGTGACATCCTATGTTCTCCACCCAGGACCTGCTGCATGGAGAACCTGAGGAGTCTTCATGCTTTTCTTCAACTTCCTGGGTGACAGGAAGTGGTTGGATGAAGAGCAAGTGAGGAACACTTGCTCTTCATCCAACCACTTCCTGTTGGGGAGGAGGGGGCCATAGAGGGGTCCGCAGAGGGGGGAGGAGAGACCAATTTTTGATGCCATAGTTTTAGAGATTTTCCATATGCAAAATAAAAGTATAACCCCCTGCTTTTGCTCTCTTGATGTTTCGGGGGAGGACACGGCCCTACTACCCCGGATTCGCGCCCGGTCTGGTTTGCTCCAGCTCCCTGAGTGAAGGGTGGGATTTGAACCCTGAGCTTGTGAGGCTCAGAGAACCGCCAGTCGGTTGATCTCACCACTACACTAGATCACCTTCACAGCTAATATTTTGGTTTTGTTCCATTTGACCTTCACTCTCGGTCAAAATCTCAAAACTAAGGTAGCAGCTGGGGCTTGAACCCATGACCTCTGGTTGTTCGCGCAGACAGTCTGACCACTAGACTAGATCACCTTCACAGCAAATGTTTTGGTTTTGTTTTATTTGACCTTCACTCTCAGTCAAAAATCTGAAGACTAAAAATACAACCAGGCCTTGAACCCAATACCTTTGGTTGTCTATGCAGGGAGTCTGACCACTACACTAGATCACCTTCACAGCAAATTTTTTGGTTTTGTTTTATTTAACCTTCACTCTTAGTCAAGATCTCAATAATAGAATTACAGGTAGGCCTTGAACCTAAGACCTTTGGTTGTCTATGCAGAGAGCCTGACCACTACACTAGATCACCAGTCGTAAAAAAGAGATCTATATAGTACCATTTATTTATTTATTTTTTACATTTTGGCCTCATGATTTTTTTCTATGAAAAAGTGTACCTTGTCTTGAAAAAGGTTGAAAAACACTGCACTAGATCACCTTCACACTGATTTATTTTTCGTTTTGTTTAATTTGACCTTTACTCTAAGCCAAAATCTCAAGACTAAATACAGAGTTGGGTATTGAACACAAGACCTCTGGATGTCAATGCATAGAGTCTGACCACTACACTAGATTACATTCACACTGATTAATTTTTCGTTTCGTTTTATTTGACCTTCACTCTCAGTCAAAATCTCAAGACTAAAACAACAATCAGGCCTTGAACTCAATACCTTTGGTTGTCTATCTAGAGAGTGCTACAACTACACTAGATCACCTTCAAAGCAGTTATTTTGGTTTTGTTCTATTTGACCTTCACTTTCAGCCAAAATCTCAAGACTTAAGACATAGTTGGGTATTGAACCCAAGACCTCTGGATGTCAATGCATAGAGTCTGACCACTACACTAGATCACCTTGACACAGTTTTTTTTTGTTTTGTTTTATTTGACCTTCACTCAAGGCCAAAATCTCGACTAAAACATAGTTGGCATAGAACCCAAGACCTCTGGATGTGAATGCAGAGAGTCTCACAACTACACTAGATCACAATGATTTGTTTTCGTTTTGTTTTATTTGACCTTCACTCTCAGTCAAAATCTCAAGACAGGCCTTGAACCCAAGACCTCTGAATGTTGATAGAGAAAGTTTGACTGCTGTACTAGATCACCTTCAAAATAAATTTTTATTATTTTTTTTTTTATTTGACCTTCATTCTAAGTGAAAATCTCAAGAAATAGTTGAGCATTGAACCCAAGACCTCTGGATGTCAATAGATTAGATAGAGTATATAAGTTAAAGATAAAAGTGGGTGGGAAGATAAAGATCCAGTAAAGGTGGTAAAATAGTTTTCCTCAGATCTCTCTTGAAAGTATGCAATTGTTAAATAGATGTAGACAATTATATTATTCAGAGATAAAAGGTCACGACCCCTCGGTCAGTGACCAGGTTAACCTTTTGTTAAATTCTTTTTTATTAGCACAAGCTAAAGTTAACAACACTGGCAAGAGTTATAAGTTATAAAAGTGTCTTAAATGTCTGACTTACATGAAGTTGACCTACTTAAGTATCCTTAAGTTTTATGAAATGGTTTAAAAAAAAGTTAATTTTTATAAAGGTAACATGTTTAAAAACATCTTGAACAAGGATTATACTTTTATTTTGCAGCTGAACAAGTGTCTTAAAAATGTCTCTACGACCCACAGGAAGTGGTTCAAGTGAGATCAAGTGAAGAAGTGAAAGAAAAACGTGAAGAATCCTCAGATGCTCCTGTGGTGGAGAACAGAGGATGTCACAAGTCTACAGGTCAAGTCCATGACCTGCTTCTCCATCATGTCCTTGCTCACCTTCTCCTGCTCAGGAAGGAGACATTAGGACCAAACCAGAGTTGATGGACTGAAGACACTCACACAGGTGGTGTTAGCGAGCCATGGATCTCATGACGACCTTGAACGTTCAATCTCTGTCACATATGTTCCACAATCTTCTCAAGAGCTGGACTTCTGCTCTTCGTACCCAGTACCAGTGAACTCCAGCAGGGGGCGGACGAGCTGAGCCAGCAGGAGACTATAGAGAAGAAATCAGTGAAACTACACGTTTACACGACAACAGAATATCAAGTGAAGTTTCTAAGACACAACTTTAAGATGTTTGTTACAAAATCTTTGATCATGTTATCCTAGTTTTGTCCTCGAAAAACAAGATATTTATTTAAACGAGGGAAACAAAAAAACATGGACCAAAAACATCTTGTATTCAACTTAAATGTGTTTCTAGAGTTTGTTGTTCACTTTTCATTTAAATGCTGCTCCGAGGCCTTTAGTAACAACAGCGCCCTCAAACGGCATTGACACGTAACAACAAGGAAGTATTTCAATAGTTTCAACATCTTTTCTTTCATTTAAAAAAATATTTTTATAAAAAAACAGGGAAGATTTAGACGACGCCTGTCATCACTAGAATCTGCTTTAATTCACTAAACAGTGAGTTTAATACAAGTTAAATAAAGGTTAAATAAATAAAAATGATTACATACATACATACATACATACATACAGCTGCTACCTTAGTTTTGAGATTTTGACTGAGAGTGAAGGTCAAATAGAACAAAACCAAAAAACAAAGCATGAAGGTGATCTAGTCTGGTGGGTGGACTCTCTCCATGAACAACCAGAGGTCATGGGTTCAAGCCCCAGCTGCTACCTTAGCTTTGAGATTTTGACTGCGAGTGAAGGTCAAATAGAACAAAACCAAAATAATAGCTGTGAAGGTGATCTAGTGTAGTTGTAGCACTCTCCGCATAGACAACCAAAGGTCTTGGGTTCAAGGCCTGGCTGTATTTTTAGCCTTGACATTTTGACTGAGAGTGAAGGTCAAATAAAACAAAACGAAAATATTAGCTGTGAAGGTGATCTAGTGTAGTGGTGAGATCAACCGACTGGCGGTTCTCTGTTTTGATCAGTAAACAAAAAATAAAAGTTGAAAATGTATATATTTGTTCTATCTTATTTTAGAACGGTGCAGCATTTGAATCTTCATGTAGGTTCTCAATCTTATTTGAGGACATGAGCATAATAATTCTTACTGAGCTCATTACCTCCTGTGGTCTGATGGTGTAATCTCTGCTCAATGCTCGTGGGTCGTGAGTTCAAGTCTCTGTCTGGTACATTTTAACAATCGGATTTGTTCATGTTAGTTGAACAAATATTAGAATCGAAAATTCGCTTGTGTTGCTGAAAACCTCATTGTGATGAACATCTGCATCTCAGAGTGGAGGTGCAGGACAGCTACTGGTTCAAATCCTTCATTTCACTCAAATTTTCATCAACTATTGAATTGTTGGGAGTGAAAAGTTTGCAGAAAGACATCTATGTGGTGAATTAGGTCCTTACTTCTCTACCAACAGATTTACAAGAGTGAAGGTCAAAGGCGTCCAAACGGAACTAAGCAGAGTCTAGTTGATCCAGCGTAGTTGCTAAATTCTTGGCATGGGCAGCCAGAGGTCTTGGGTTCAAGACCCAGCTGCTACTTTAGTCTAGAGTTTTTGACCAAGAGAGAAGGTCAAATAGAACAAAACTGAAAATCTTAAGTTGGAAGGTGATCTAGTGAAGTGGTCAGACTCTCTTCATTGACATCCGTAGGTCTTGGTTTCAATGTCTCTCTTTAGTCTTATATTTTGACCGAGAGTGAAGGTCAAATAGAACAAAACCAAAATAATAGCTGTGAAGGTGATCTAGTCCAGTGGTCAGACTCTCTGCATGAACAACCAGAGGTCATGGGTTCAAGCCCCAGCTGCTACCTTAGTTTTGAGATTTTGACTGCGAGTGAAGGTCAAATAGAACAAAACCAAAATAATAGCTGTGAAGGTGATCTAGTCCAGTGGTCAGACTCTCTGCATGAACAACCAGAGGTCATGGGTTCAAGCCCCAGCTGCTACCTTAGTTTTGAGATTTTGACCGAGAGTGAAGGTCAAATAGAACAAAACCAAAATAATAGCTGTGAAGGTGATCTAGTGTAGTGGTTGGACTCTCTGTGCGAACAACCAGAGGTCATGGGTTCAAGCCCCAGCTGCTACCTCAGTTTTGAGATTTTGACCGAGAGTGAAGGTCAAATAGAACAAAACCAAAATATTAACTGTGAAGGTGATCTAGTGTAGTGGTGAGATCAACCGACTGGCGGTTCTCTGAGCCTCACAAGCTCAGGGTTCGAATCCCACCCTTCACTCAGGGAGCTGGAGCAAACCAGACCGGGCGCGAATCCGGGGTAGTAGGGCCGTGTCCTCCCCCGAAACATCAAGAGAGCAAAAGTTATACTTTTATTTTGCATATGGAAAATCTCTAAAACTATGGCATCAAAAATTGGTCTCTCCTCCCCCCTCTGCGGACCCCTCTATATCCCCTCCTCCCCAAACAGGAAGTGGTTCCATGAAGGTCAAGTGAGGTACACTTGATCTTCATGGAACCACTTCCTGTCACCCAGGAAGTTGACGAAAAGTGTGAAGACTCCTCAGGTTCTCCATGCAGCAGCTTCAGATGCTCCTTTGGTGGAGAACAGAGGACGTCACAACTCTGCAGGTCAAATAAAACAGTCACAGAAGCTCATCCTCACCCAGATGTTCCTGAAGTCCATCACCTGCTTCTCCATCATGTCCCCGCACACCTTCTCCTCTTCAGTCTCACCACCTGTTCAGGAAGGAGACATTAGGACCAAACCAGAGTTCATGGATCGACTGAAGACACTCACACAGGTGGTGTTAGCAAGCGAAGGATCTCATGACGACCTTGAAGGTTCAATCTCCGTCACATATGTTCGACAATCTTCTCAAGAGCTGGACTTCCTGTCTTCGTACCCAGTACCAGTGAACTCCAGCAGGGGGCGGACGAGCTCAGCCAGCTGGAGACTAAAGAGAAGAACAATCAGTGAAACTACAGTTTACACAACAACAACAACAACAGAATCTAATTAGTGAAGTCTCAATACATTCAGATGTTTCTAAGACACTAAACACAACTTTAAGATGTTTGTTACCAAACATCTGCCATTTTTTAAAAGGTCTGTGTCGGAGGAGACACTTGTGGACTTGTTCTCTTCTTCTGGTCCTGACGTCAGGGAGACACCGAGGGCTGAGGTTGAGGTCAACAAAATCACTGACTAGAGGCGAGAACATCTGATCCACTCAGGCTGGAGGTAGTTACAGATGATGTGTGAAGTAACAGAAGAAACAACAAGGACACAGACCTCAAATCTTCTTCCCAGCTGGACTGCATGTCCTCTTATCAGTACCAGTGAACTCCTGCAGGGGGCGGACGAGCTGAGCCAGCTGGAGACTAAAGAGAAGAACAATCAGTGAAACTACACGTTTACACGACAACATCCTCACTTTTTTAAAGAGTTGTTTTTATAAAACTTATGTCACGTTAAACAATGAAAGAACGTTCTGTTATTTGAAAGAAACACATGTACGTTTATAATACTTTACATTATGTTAATGTGAAGATACTTTTATGTAACTTTATATGAAATTAAACTTCATTTCCCCTTTTTTTTCTGCTCATCAACACTGTTATCATTGTGCAAATAACTTAAGATGATCAACAACTATTATTGATTCTAACGGTGATGATCAACAGCATTTGTCTTATAAACATGTAAATAAATCTACAAATATTATACTTGAAGCTCAACACTTTCTGAATGTATCATAGTTGTTGATGTACTTGTTTATTTACACGTTTGTAACACAAATGTTTTGGTTTGTTATTAAACTTAAAGTTTGAATGTACAATAGTTGTTGGTTTACTATGAGGAAAAATGTTTCCACTCTTTGTAAAATGATCGATTGATGGTATTGGAAAGTATCAAAGTATCAAAACATAACTTTTCTACCAACCCTTTGATCACATTGATCCCAGTTTTGTCTTAAAAATGGATTATTGATAAAGATATTTACTTAAACAAGTGAAAAAAGTGAGTTATTCATGTCATACGTGAGCTGTTTGACAGATTTAAGGCAGGATTTTTAACTTTCATTACATTTTCAAAGTGAACGAAAGTAAAAATAAACTTTATTTAAATAGACGAGTATGTATTCATAAGACCTTCCCTGATTTTCTGGGACTCCTGTGTTTGTCTTAGAAACATCTTTACAAATAACCTTTACTTTACTTCCTTACAGACTATTTCTTCTAAGCTTTAGCAATGACTACAGTTTTACTGAAAGTGACTTTAATTCAACACATGCATGAACGAGAAAGACTCAGTTCTATTGTTTTATTTACAATTTAAAGATGTTGATAAATATGATTTATGCCACAATAATCTTGACATTTCCATACCTTACATCATTTTCTTTAGTCTTTAACAGTGTTTGTTGTATTTAGTTCTGTTGGTTTTCACTGATGTCAACAGTTGTTTATGTTCATTTATGTTGTTTCTTCTTTTCAACAATAACTTTGTTAGTTACATGTTATTTAAAGAACTTTACTGTAATAATTATTTATAAATTACTACATTTTCTGTGGATTATTATCTTTCTAATCACCTGGTTCTTTGTTACAAAAAAACGTTTCATTGTGTATAAACGAATGTATTAATGTTATGTTTTAATCTTTAATAAAGGAAAATAAATAAAAGACAAAACGTTCAAATTAAATATTTAGTGTCTAAAATATTATTTTATTTCTCATCATTTTATACAATGTTTGACAGATTTAAGGCTGGATTAAAAATAAAAAACCGTCAACAAAGTGGACAAAAGTAAAACCTTTGAAATACACACGTTTTATAACTTTAAACCTTAAATAGACAAGTTTGCATGAATAAAAGTCTCACTCGATATTTTGTCTTAGCTTTAGCATTAGCTTAGCCTTAGCATTAGCTTCAACAACAACAGATTTCCTGAAAGTGACTTTAATTCAACACATGAACGAGAAAGACTCAGTTCTATTGTTTTATTTACAAACAAACTTCAGGACAAAAGTTAATGAATATAAAAGTTCAACAAAATAGAATCACGACTTTTAATAAACGCTAGTTTCGTCATTAATGAGTTTAAGTCACAACATGGTTCTCAGCTGCTGTAGTTGTGTAGAAAGTCAACGTTCTCACCCGCAGATGTCCCAGTAAGCCAGGGTCATGAGCATGTTGGAAGTTTTTATCTTCAATGTTGTTCAAGCTGGAGCATCAGCTCGTTTGGTCACGTGACTGGGACGGCGCAGGTGGACATCCGGGTGTGATTTCTTCTTAGAGCGCCCTCTGGTGGATCTACGACAATATTGCAAATCCACTGAAAAAGCGATAATAGATCTTTTGATTAAAATATGATCAGATGATTTGAAACTATTACTGAGCTAGAAGGTGGAAGTATCACGTTTTATATTCAGTGTTGAGGCATCATTTTTTTATTTGTCATATTACAACATATAAAACATTCATAATGTTGACATTAATATTCTTACATTACATCAAATCTGAATATTTAAACACATTAAAAACCATATGTTGAGAACATTTTTTGATCATTTTGGCGTGAAAAGCTTCAAATAAATGTATTATAAATTAACACAACTTTGTTCTCCAAACGACCACAGTCTGAATATTTATTCAAGTAAACTCAATACTATTTACAATACTTGTGACCTTTGTGTGACCCCATGACCTACCTTTGAAGGTCACTTTTTGACCATTTCTATGTTCTTCGTAGATATAACATGGAAATTACAATATGTTCTGTTATTGTTTAGACATTTGATTTATACTCGCTATCGTTTCAAGATTAATACAGTGATTAACTAAACAATAGTTAAATACAACATGGTTTGTATGTATTTTCAATGTTAAATGAGTAAAAACTTTGTGTCGTTTTTGTCGTGATGTTTGACACTATTGTATGGTATTATATTACAAACATGGAGTTAGATGTTTGACCTCAGTTGACCTTCAAACGACTTAATATTTAAGATGATGTCGCCCCCTGGTGGTTCACGATGCAGAACTTTGTTTGAACTCATGAGAAGCACAAATTAAAAGATACGCGACACAAGAACAAATACGAGCTTTTTTAAGAGTAGAATGAAATAAAAACATTTGTCGTTCCTGCAGGAGTTGATCGTCAACAGTCGTGTGTTGCCGTGGGTTACAATAATTCAATAAGAAATAATATTCATCGAAAACTGAGATATCAAAGTTTAATCACCGTCAACAAAAACCTGCTCAAAGAACCATGGATGCGAGTAAAAACTGGATCACTTCACCACGGGACACTGTTGGGGGCTCGGATGCTCTGACCCGTCTGGTCCCCCGGCTTGCTGGTCGCCCTGCAGACAAGATTGATTGATTGATTGATTGATTGATTGATTGATTGATTGATTGATGGCTCGCACAAGTACGACTCATCCGGTCACGACAGCGACGTCACCTGCTCAGGTGTTTAAAGTGTCAAAATAAGTCAATTTATTGAAGTCCAGAAGTACCATCTGGACCCATAAATAATTTGAAGAATTTCTCAATATGTGGATGGAGGGACTGCAGTTATTGAACTGTAGCGCCACCCGCTGTCCTATTTTGCTCATCGCTGACATTTAAATTTCCACTGTATCCTCTCGTCCTCAGTGACCCCCGGGATGTCATTGACGGATATTTCCTAACACACCTGAGGCACAAACTAAACACATTTCCTGTTTCAACAGGAAGTCGCTTCAGATAAAAATGTCCGCCGCGTCAACACCACAGACCGGGGGGGCCGGACTTACGTCAAGGTCGCGGACGACGACTTCCCCCAAATGAACGGCGCCGCAGCATCGTCGGCCTCTGAACACAAACACGCGTCACGGACCACCTGAGCCGTCACACACCTGCCGGCGTCTCACCTGCGTCCCAGTCCTCGCTCTGGTCCGGGTTGGTCCAGGTGCTGGGGGGCTTCTGCCACCTGCCGGACTCGTCTGGTGTGGAGAACGACAGGAACGTCAGCAAGCGTTACGACGAGTGCGAGGAGAACCGTACCCGTCACGGGAGGCTCCAGGTCGACCCGGTCCACGCAGGTGTCCACGTGCTGGGCCAGTTCTTGAGGCGGGACCAGGTGTCGGGCGTTGAAGGGACACGTCTTCAGCTCCTTGGCCAGCTTCGGGTGATTCTGTGACGACAGACATGGTGACGGATTGAAACCTCGCGGCGCTCGACGCTCCGGACGCACCTTCCTGCACTTGATCAGGTGGTACGGGAAGCGACACGCCCGGATGTGGTGGTTGGCGTCGTACGGACACTGAAGCAACCGCTCGGGGTCGATGTTGCCCACGTCGTCTGCAGGAGACACAAGGGTCACTGTGAGGCTTCAGGTCAAAGGTCAGAGTGTTCCAAGTCTTACCGAACTGTTCTGCGACTTGAGCTCTTTCCCCCGAAGAGTTGGAGCACGAGCTCAGACTGCTGCCGAAGGTGAAGGAGGCCATTTTCTACACAACACATGTTACACAATCAACACATGTTGACCCACAGAGTACTACCAGTATTGCGTTGACCCGCAGAGTACTACCACTATTGCGTTGACCCGCAGAGTACTACCACTATTGCATTGACCCGCAGAGTACTACCACTATTGCGTTGACCCGCAGAGTACTACCACTATTGCGTTGACCCGCAGAGTACTACCACTATTGCGTTGACCCGCAGAGTACTACCACTATTGCGTTGATTGCAGAGTACTACCACTACTGCGTTGACCCGCAGAGTACTACCAGTATTATGTTGACTCGCAGAGTACTACCACTACTGCGTTGACCCGCAGAGTACTACCACTACTGCGTTGACCCGCAGAGTACTACCACTACTGCGTTGACCCGCAGAGTACTACCACTACTGCGTTGACCCGCAGAGTACTACCACTACTGCGTTGACCCGCAGAGTACTACCACTACTGCGTTGACTCGCAGAGTACTACCAGTATTGCGTTGACTCGCAGAGTACTACCACTACTGCGTTGACCCGCAGAGTACTACCAGTATTGCGTTGACCCGCAGAGTACTACCACTACTGCGTTGACCCGCAGAGTACTACCAGTATTATGTCGACCCGCAGAGTACTACCACTACTGCGTTGACCCGCAGAGTACTACCACTACTGCGTTGACCCGCAGAGTACTACCAGTATTGCGTTGACCCGCAGAGTACTACCACTACTGCGTTGACCCGCAGAGTACTACCACTACTGCGTTGACCCGCAGAGTACTACCAGTATTATGTCGACTCGCAGAGTACTACCAGTATTATGTCGACCCGCAGAGTACTACCAGTATTGCGTTGACTCACAGAGTACTACCACTATTGCGTTGCTGCGCAGAGTACTACCACTACTACTAAAGATTATTGATAAAAGGCGATAATATGGTAAAGTGTTATGTTTATAATTTAACAGATTAAAGTGTTATTAAACAAGAAATACATGTTTTGTCTGAGTACTACTAAAGGATGTAAAACTTTGACACTCATGGTTCAAACTGGAAGTTCTTTGATAAAGTAACACTCAATTTCCAACATATTAATTTAAATAATTATACTTTTTTAAACGTTAAAACCTAAAGTGATCAACAGCTTGTTGACACGACGAACAACAAATCAAAGTTTTAATCCTAGTGATGCAGTTTTTTTAAGACAAACTTGTTTTTTCCTCTAAAACGGAGACACGTGACGGACGCATTTTAATGTCGACGCTGCAACGTTTACCGTCGAAGAAACACAAACATAACTCGGTGTAACATTAGTTTGAAGGAGGGAGAATAAATGTTAACTTTTAAACACTTTTAACAACTCATACTTACCGTAAAGGTTGGAGTAGATTGTCGAGAGTGAAGGAGCTAAAAATTAGCGCGAGCTCGGGGTTTATATAGTGGGCGGTCCTTCCTCTGAGGTGGGCGGGGCGTGGAAAACGCGAACAAACGGAAGCCTCGCTGGACAAACCAACAGCGAAGCCGCCTAACCCACTGAATAGAAAATAAACATTATGGTTATTTTTATTTTTATTTTTATTGACTGTTTGCGAAGTGTCGTCGGACTAGGAAGTGACCGGAAATAGCCAAACAACGATTCGTTTTATTTTTAAATAAATATATACATGGTTGATGTTTTATAGAAAGTGTGGGCAAATTGTTAATTTAAAGTTTGGTTGATTATTAATTTAAAGTTTCATTAACTCATAAAGAGGTTTTCGATAAGGCGATCGTAACGACACGCTGTGACGTCATCATCGGTCGCCCGGTCGCACCATCACACAAACCGGCTGTCATGGCGCTGTCCTGTCCTTCTGTGTTTACTCGCCTGTCTTTCCTCGGTTTGAACATTTCTCGCCCTCATTCTCTCGCTGCAGTAGTTTACTCCGGACACATTTACTCCCCGCGGGTTTACTCCCCTCGAGCCCCTCCTCTCTGCAGGTGAGCCCATTTTATTTCGGCTCGGTTCTGCTCCACACATGACGAAGGTGACATCTACAGGTGATGTTTTGTAAGTATTCTATCATGACGTCACGCCCCCCCACACACAGGAGGTCCGCATGCAGGGGGTTCTCCTCAACCGGGGTCAGAACCGTTCTGGACCGCGTCTGGTCCACGGTCCAGACCGTCAGGGGAGTCTACGACCGGTTCCTCGAGAGGAGATTCCCTCGTTTCTACAAGATCCACATCACGTGTGTGGAGGGTAACACACACACACACACACACACTCGTGCCAACAGTTGTGTGTCTAACCTGGACCTGGTCTCTGCTCAGGATTCAAGCTCGTGGTTCTGGACGTCAAAGAATTGACCAGAATAAAGTTAACGGCTCTTCGTGAAGGACAAGGTTATGAAGATCTGACCTACAGAGATCTGGACAAGCTGCGGCAGGCAAGACACACACTAACAAACACACACTAAGACACACACACTAAGACACACACACTAAGACACACACCACACACACTAAGACACACACAGTAAGACACACACACTAACAAACACACACTAAGACACACACACTAAGACACACACACACTAAGACACACACACACTAACACACACACACACTAACACACACACACTAAGACACACACACACACACTAAGACACACACAGTAAGACACACACAGTAAGACACACACACTAAGACACACACACTAAGACACACACACACTAAGACACACACTAACACATACACACACTAAGACACACACAGTAAGACACACACAGTAAGACACACAGACTAAGACACACACACACTAACACACACACACTAAGACACACAGACTAAGACACACACACACTAAGACACACACTAACACACACACACACTAAGACACACACAGTAAGACACACACAGTAAGACACACAGACTAAGACACACACACACACTAACACACACACACTAAGACACACAGCCTAAGACACACACACACTAAGACACACACTAACACACACACACACTAAGACACACACACTAAGACACGCAGACTAAGACACACACACACACACTAACACACACACACTAAGACACACACACTAGTGTTATAACATAACATAACTCTAAGATTCTGAGGCTTCGACACAAGAGGTCGTAACAGACGAGCAGAACTTTTGATGTTTTGAAGTTTCTTTCTGGACGAAGACAACTGAGCTCCGTTCGCTACATTAAAATGAACAAACATGTTTGTCTATTACTCTAAAATGAACAGTTCACTCGCTGAATAAGTCGACACGAGGGCGAGTAGAAAGACGAGGGAACGTCATCACTTTGATCAGCCATGTTGTGTGACTGAGTGTCGTCTGCTAGTGATGATGTCATCACTGCAGGTCCAACAGTACATCAAGAAAGCGTTACCGATGTTCATCCTCTCGATCCCGCCGTTCGCCAACTACCTCGTCCTGACGCTGATGTGAGTCGGATCTGGTTTTACATCTAGTTCCCCAGATGTAAAGAGTGGTTCCTCTGCGGCGCCCCCTGCAGGTACTTCTTCCCGCGGCAGCTCCTCATCCCGTACTTCTGGACGCCGACCCAGCGGCTGGAGTTCCGGAGGATCTATCACTCCCAGCGGGCCCGGCACCACGGCCCCCTGCTGGACGAGCTCCAGCGCTGCAGCCGGGGAGTCAGAGACCCGCAGATGCAGCGACGCCTGCAGCACCTGTGCAGCAAGGTCCCCGAACGCACCACGGCAACGCTGTACTTGAACGCATCATGAGTGGTTCTGTGACGTCATCAGGTCCGGTCGGGTCAGAAGCCTCAGGCGTCGGAGGTCCTGGCCGTGCGCAGCCTCTTCTCGGGGCGACCCCTGGGCATCCGGTGGCTGTCGGCCGATCAGCTGGTCAGTGAACGCCACGCGCCCCCCGAGACGCCTCCCTAGTCACGTGACCTTGTGTCTCGTCCAATCAGAGGCCGATCAGCGAGCAGCTCTTCCTGACGTCGCGCCTCCCCGCCTTCCTGCTCTGGCGCCACATCAACAACCACGGCCACCAGCTGCAGCTGCTGGACCGGGCCCTGAGCCGGCTCGGGGTCGACGACCTCAGCCCGGCCGAGCTGCAGGAGGTCAGCCGTGACCCCCCCCTCGTCACGTGACCCCGCCCCAGGTTAAACTCCTCCTCCCTCCGCAGGCGTGCTACCTGAGGGGCATCAACGCCGACCTGCTCTCCGAGGGTCAGAACCGGGCGTGGCTGCGCGACTGGCTGAAGGTGTCGCTGGCGCTCAAAGGTAATCGCACCGACGACCCTCAGCGTCCGCCGCCATCTTAACCGTTTCGCCCGCAGACCAGGAGCTGTCGCTGCTGCTGCACGCCGTCGTCTTCTTCTCCGACAACAAGACGCTGCAGTGACCTTGACGGGACCCGAGCTTCTGCTGCCTTCATGTTCTCAACGACGCGTTCAAAGACGTTCAGGCGATTAAAGTACCTCAGAGTTTAATGGAAGAATCTTGAATAAAATACTTTGAAATCTTTTGTCCAAAGACACAAACACAGTCAGAATATTGAATATATTTATTTTCTCCTGAACAGTTTAATTCACGAAATAAACTTAAAAGAATAATTAAAAAACAATTTGTCAAAGACGCCCAAAACCATATTTAGTAATGTAGCAACAAGGATTCCCACAGTCCCTGAACGCACCACGAGCAGACGCGTGGTTTGAGTTTGTGTATTTTTATTCGATGACTTGCTGGTGATGGAATCTTGTTGGATGAATAAAGTGAAATGTTGTACCAGAGGCTCCTTCTTTGAAACGGAACCAGCGATAAGACGGAGAGGAACCGCCGGAGCGATGATGTCACTCCTGGGGTCACATGACCTCGTAGCCGCTGCGGATGCCTCTCATCAACACGCAGGCGAAGATGACGCCCAGCAGCTGCGAGAGGAAACGTGTTAGTCTGGAGCTCAGTCGCAGCAGAGAGGTTTGAGAAGGTCATGTGATCAAGAAGGTCATGTGACCAGGAAGTTCACCTGCAGCGCCGCGATGACGACGGCGGCCACGATCACCCACAGGATGTTCTTCTTCAGCAGCTCCTCCAACAGGTCGTGGCAGCCCTGACACACACACACACACACAGGTGAGACACACACACACACAGGTGAGACACAAACACAGGTGAGACATACACACAGGTGAGACACACAAACAGGTGACACACACACACACACGAGAAACACACACACACACACACGAGAAACACACAGAAGACACACACACACACACACACAGTTGAGACACACAAACACACATAGTTGAGACATACACACAAACACACACAGTTGAGACATACACACAAACACACATAGTTGAGACACACGCACACAGTTGAGACATAGAAACAAACAGTTGAGACACACACACAAACACACATAGTTGAGACATACACACAAACACACATAGTTGAGACACACACACACACACACACACACACACACACAGACAGACAGTTGAGACACACACACAGTTGAGACCCACAGACAGGTGAGACACACACACACACACAGGTGAGAGATACACACACACACACGGGTGAGACACACACACACACGGGTGAGACACACACACACACGGGTGAGACACACACACACACACGGGTGAGACACACACACACACACAGGTGAGAGACACACACACACACACGGGTGAGACACACACACACACGGGTGAGACACACACACACACGGGTGAGACACACACACACACAGGTGATATACACACACAGGTGAGTTGTTGTACTCGACTCCTCTGAGTAAAATCATTCATGATTTCCTGATGTTTATCACATGTTTGCTGATGACATCCAGCTGCTGATCAACTGAGCCTCAGAGGCTGAACTTAGTCAGTTGTTGATAGAAATCAAACAATGAGTGAAAACACTTTGAAGCTAAATGTGGACAAAACTGAAACTCTGGTGATTGTTGATGATAAGGTTCAGGGTTGAGTCAGTACTTGAGTGACTTAAGTCAGTCTGTCAAACTGAGCCTGAGAGACCTGGGTGTTGTATTTGATAAAGACATGTCATTAGTTCAACACTGTAGAAAACTGACCACAAACTGTTTCAACTGAGAAAAATCTCTAAATTTAGGAAAATGTTGTCACAACATGATCTTGAGCTTATAATCCATGCGTTTGTTTCTTCTCGTCTGGACTATTGTAACAGTTTGTTTTCATGTCTTAACAAGAAGGATCGTCTCGCCTGCAGTTCATACTAAACTCTGCAGCCAGAATTCTGAGCCGCTCTAGTAGAAGAACTCACATTTCTCTGATCCTTAAAACTCTTCACTGGCTTCCAGTTTCTTTAAGGATCAACTTTAAAATTCTGGTTCTTACTTTCAGATCTATTCATGGTCAGACCTTCCATCAGTGATCTGATCCAGACTTACACCCCAGCTCGGGCTCTGAGGTCTGTGGATCAGAATCTACTGATGGTTCCTGAACACGCTATCTATAGATATCTATCTATATATATATCTATAGATTTATATATCTATAGATTTAATAGTTCCAGACAATATCAATGGAGCACAGAGCTAATCGAACTTCAGCCAATCATGTGACACACAAAAGATCATGTGACCAAACATTTTATATTGAACTTTAAAAGCCCACAAACTAAAATAAAAATAATTATTAAAAACCAAACTGTGTCAAAACATCAACAACAATAACATTATTACATCATAATGGACTCTCGTAACCTCTCCTTCGCCCAGATTTCAGAGCGACTTTAAAAAATAATGAGTTGAAAACACGATGAGACTTAAATCAGTGAATCTTCACTGATGTCCTTCATAGAGGGTCAGACAGGTCAGCGTGTCTCACCTGCTGGTAGACCTTCTTCTTGTCCTTCATGGTCCCGACCCCACAGCCTTTAGTCTCCTTGATGCAGCAGGAGTCCGGGACGGAGTTCCCCTTCAGAGAGAAACTACTCCAGTCGGACGAGCTGTTGACGCCGCAGCACTTGAGCTGGAAGTACAAACACGGGTGAGTGTGTGTGTGTCCAGGGTGTGTGTGTGTGTGTGTGTGTGTGTGTGTGTGTGTGTGTGTGTGTGTGTGTGTGTGTGTGTGTGTGTGTGTGTGTGTGTGTGTGTGTGTTGTGTGAAGGCGGCGTCGCTCTGAGCAAACACTCACGCTCTGCTGCAGATGGTCTACACTGCTCTGGAACTCAGGGGAGCTGGTGTTGTACTTGGAGATCATCTCGGTGAGACTGTCCTCCACCACCACTGACAACTGACACACAGTTAATACACAGTTAATACACACAAACGGGGGAATACACACAAAAATGAACGCACACTTTTTTAGTAGAGGATAAGAATCGTTTGATACGATACATATCACTATGTAGTATCAACGATAAGATATGTTGCAATATATAGTGATACTGTAGTAACAAGTATATATGTGTAGTATTGTCCAGTACTTGACTCTGGTGTTGTGATAGTGTAGTAACAAGTATATATGTGTAGTATTGTCCAGTACTTGACTCTGGTGTTGTGATACTGTAGTAACAAGTATATATGTGTAGTATTGTCCAGTACTTGACTCTGGTGTTGTGATAGTGTAGTAACAAGTATATATGTGTAGTATTGTCTAGTACTTGACTCTGGTGTTGTGATAGTGTAGTAACAAGTATATATGTGTAGTATTGTCCAGTACTTGACTCTGGTGTTGTGATAGTGTAGTAACAAGTATATATGTGTAGTATTGTCAAGTACTTGACTCTGGTGTTGTGATAGTGTAGTAACAAGTATATATGTGTAGTATTGTCCAGTACTTGACTCTGGTGTTGTGATAGTGTAGTAACAAGTATATATGTGTAGTATTGTCAAGTACTTGACTCTGGTGTTGTGATAGTGTAGTAACAAGTATATATGTGTAGTATTGTCCAGTACTTGACTCTGGTGTTGTGATAGTGTAGTAACAAGTATATATGTGTAGTATTGTCCAGTACTTGACTCTGGTGTTGTGATAGTGTAGTAACAAGTATATATGTGTAGTATTGTCAAGTACTTGACTCTGGTGTTGTGATAGTGTAGTAACAAGTATATATGTGTAGTATTGTCCAGTACTTGACTCTGGTGTTGTGATAGTGTAGTAACAAGTATATATGTGTAGTATTGTCCAGTACTTGACTCTGGTGTTGTGATAGTGTAGTAACAAGTATATATGTGTAGTATTGTCCAGTACTTGACTCTGGTGTTGTGATAGTGTAGTAACAAGTATATATGTGTAGTATTGTCCAGTACTTGACTCTGGTGTTGTGATAGTGTAGTAACAAGTATATATGTGTAGTATTGTCCAGTACTTGACTCTGGTGTTGTGATAGTGTAGTAACAAGTATATATGTGTAGTATTGTCCAGTACTTGACTCTGGTGTTGTGATAGTGTAGTAACAAGTATATATGTGTAGTATTGTCCAGTACTTGACTCTGGTGTTGTGATAGTGTAGTAACAAGTATATATGTGTAGTATTGTCCAGTACTTGACTCTGGTGTTGTGATAGTGTAGTAACAAGTATATATGTGTAGTATTGTCCAGTACTTGACTCTGGTGTTGTGATAGTGTAGTAACAAGTATATATGTGTAGTATTGTCCAGTACTTGACTCTGGTGTTGTAGTATTTACAGACCACATGACTCTTGACAAAGTCGTAACTGCTTTCATTTGTTTTCAAACCTAAATATGTCCAAAAATCAGCTTTAAAAGTTGCTGGAGTCACTGTATCCTCTTGTCCTCAGTCATCACTGGGGTCTCACAGGATTTTATAGTTAGTAGTAGTTTGGCAGTGAAGGATGTAAAGACTACTGCCATCTAGTGGCCGGAATTTTGATTGCGAGAAAAAATGAGCTCCGTAAATATCTGCTTGTTAATGTTTAGATTGTTTATTGAAATATAAACCAAAACAATAAAACACAAATAAAACATAATAAAAACATAGTTTGTGTATCTTCTGCTCACCTTGTTTCTGAACACGTAGCCGGCGATGGCGCCTGCGATCTCCACCAGGATGATGAGACCCACCAGGACGGCGAACTGGACACGAGAGAGACCAGAGTTTTCAGTCGCGGGTCAAACGGCGCCGGTCGCACCCGAGGACACGTTACCGTGGTAACCATGCAGTAGTTCTCCTTCCAGGCGCCGCAGCAGCCGAAGAAGGCGATGAAGAAGATGATCACGCCCACGATGATGACCACGATGGGACCGCCGGACGCCGACGCGTCGTCGATGAGCAGCGTGCTGTGCAGCGCCACCTGGGCCAGGATGCCCACCACGACCAGGGCCAGACCACATAACTGGAGCCAGAACCCCAGAGTCAAGAACACTTTTATTACAGTGTGTGTGTGTGTGTGTGTGTGTGTGTGTGTGTGTGTCTTTTTGTTTTGTTTTTATTTTGTGTTTTTGTTCTAGTTGTTGTTTATCTTTTCTGTTAATTATACATAGATACAAGTACATATCTTTACATCTTTTCATTTTTTTATCAATATACTGTATATGTTTGAGTGTGTGTGGATATATATATACTTTTATTTTTATAGCTGCAAAAATGTTATTTCCCTTCTTCTGATGGACATTTTCTTCTTCCATGTTTTTTATTTTCTCTGTGTATCGTTACATTTACACTGTTGAGCTGTACTGGTTGTTTTATGTAAAAAAGAAAATCAATAAACAAATATCTTTAAAAAAAAGAAAACACGTAATATTTTGACACACGTGTGACACTCGATCCTGATTTGATGGAATGTTCGTTTAAATCATGTTTTCGGTCATTTTTTATTTATTTTTAACTGAAAATCTGTTAGAAAATGTATTCAAAATAATGAGCACAAACGTTTCCTGATTTATCTCAATAAAATAAAATTAACTATTATTCAAATCCACCGTTAAATATTTAATTGATCATTTTATTTAAATATTCATTTATTTTAATGATTATGCTGTATTTTATTGTATTCTTTTTATTTTATTTTAAAGATTTATTTACGTACAGAAAACATTTAATGGAAAAAATTAAAAACAAAGCCAAATAACAAATACAAATAATAAATAACAAATAAATAAAATTATTAAAAAAAATAATTAACCATCATATTAGGAATAAATAGGGTTTAATATGTAATTATTTATTATTTAATCAGTGTTCAATTTTAACCATTGAATAATTTAATATTTTTTAATAACTTTAATAACAAACAATATTTTGAACATGTTTATATCATGTTTGTCTCGTGTTCTGTTAAACATTGACGGTCGAGTCAGTCCAGGTGACACAGCTGTGGGCGGAGCTAACGTGTCACATGACACTTTTACAGTCAAATCTGCTCACAAGACCAACATTCCATCGCGGTGAGTCGACGGAAAGCTTGACCAGGACTGTGTGTGTTTGTTGTGAGGGCGTGTGTGTGTGTGTGTGTGTGTGTGTGTGTGTGTGTGTGTAATCGTCGATTACGAGATTTCCACGCGGTCATGAGTCGAAACCGCCGGACACGCAGCAGGAAAGTCCGTGGTCGTCATGGTTACGCCGGCGTGACTCACCCAGAAGATGAAGTTGAAGAAGAAAAGCAGGAACTTGACAAATTTCATTCCCCCCTCGACACCCATGGCTGCGGCTTCCTGGTCCGGAGGAGGAGAGGTCAGAGGTCAAACAACAGCTTTTTAACTTGACCCGACGATTATCTCCAGCCCTGCGATCTGATTGGATACATGATCCTAGAGGCTCGACGGGTTTTTTTAAGTTCGGTTGAACAGGTCTCAGGGTGTGAATCGGGGTCACCGTCCCCAGGACGCCCCCCGGTGGCCACAAACGTCAGCGCGCGTAGAGAACGTCGCCACGAACGAAGAAGTAATTAAACAACATTAAGGAGAATCTTCTTCACCTGCGACGACACGAGGCGTCTGACATTTGCTGATCTTCTCCCATGTGACGCGACCTTCACGGCAACACATTTAAATACATCGGTCAACAACTCCTGTCGTTCACGCTCCCCGTCGTGGGAACGTCAGGAATCCCACGATCGACGCCACGCGTCGGGAAAACATCCGACATTCCGGCGTCTAATATTGTCAGACGAAGATAACGCGTTGTTTACCTGCGACAGGTCAGTCCTGGTGAGACTGAGCCGCGAGTACTTCACTGATTTACCGAGTACTACAGTCGACACGAGTACTGAAGACGTCTTGTCTGGATACTCGAGTATCAAAGCTTGTTATCATAGTTACTGTTTATTATAAATAATTAATGTTCATCATGTAACGGTCGTTGTTTTTTCAATATTTTTTAAATCCTTGTGGTATTTTAAATGGTATCAAGTATTTTTTCGAGTATCAGTGTGTATTTAGGAATCATTGTGTACTTATTCTTTACTCCATTTATTTTTAGTGGTTTAACATACATTTTTGTCTCTTTTCTTTAACTAAATACTTTCATTTTTAACTTTATAATCAAAGCTATATGAAGTATGTTAGAGTATATTATTATATTTATCCCGAAAACACCTGACAGTTTAAAGATAGTTTTAGTTTTTTGGGTATATTTTTAAATACTTGGATCGACAGACTATGATAATTAAATCCTTTTTATGTTTCATTACTTTTAAATCATTAAACCGACTCGAGTTAACGACTGGAGTCACTCGTTTTAACGAGTTTTTTAAGAAGTTCTGATCGACTTCGACTCGTGTCGTGTTAGTGACGCCGCAGTCAAACCCGGTCAAAACAACTCGTGGGTCCGATTCTCTGCGGTCACACGTCCAGGAGCGAGTCACGCCAGCGAAGGACGGTTGAGGGAGGAACAGGAAGTCGACCGTCGACCAGACAAGAGGAAGTGAAGCGCGAAGGAAGCGTCGGCGCCGCATCACATCAACTACATGAAGCAACGCGATGTTGCGTCAGCGGCAGAATCCTCGAGTAGAACCAGACGGCGGTGGAAAGCAGGTGTTTGTCGCCGTGACGACCTTTGTTCGGTTCAGTTCACCTCCTGAGAAGGACTCGGTCGATGAACATCAAACTGCGAGACTTCCTGGTTCAGACGGAAGTGGATCAAGTGACCTTCTGCTCCCGTGACTCTGCTGAGGCGGGTCTGGAACACAAGGATGTCGAGACAGGACCTGCCCGGGTCGAGGGCGGACCTGAACCAAAACCTTTTGCAACACAAGAGTGTGTGGTTTTTAAACGACACTCTTGTGTTGTGAGTCTTTTAATTGACACGATGGCGTCTGAGAAGTGAAGGCTGTTGTGAAACTATTTTTATGAGCATCTTTTAAAATAGACTTGAACTCAAACCAGATGTTATTTATAGTTAATGTTATGAAGCTCAGAGGATTAAAGTTTGAAGAAACTCAAGTTATTTACGTGTTTTTGTTTTTATCCAGAGTTGAAAACATTGGATTAAAAGAACGAGCTCAGATGATGTTTTGCGGTCAAAGAAACTCTTTTGTTTGGTTCGAGATTCTAATTGAATTCGTCACTAAATAAATAGTTGGCCGCAGGTTCTTGTTGTTCCCTGAACGCACCACGGCGGCTCCAGGCTAACGGTTTGAAAACAAAGAGAAAGAAAAAGAGTTTTCGTTGTAAAAGGTTCTTACCTTCGGTCCTGCGCTGGTGAAACCGTCGATGAAGGAGGAAACAGACAGAATGATGAAGTGAAGAAACGACTTGTGGTCAAAGTTCCTCTTGATGTCTCCTCCTCCCGCCACACCGTGCTGCCTTCACGGACCGCGGCAGGCCCCGCCCCCAACACACGGCGATGCCTTCAGTGACGCCGCGAAAACATCAGCAGTAACGATCATTTAACATATATTAATTAAATAATAGAAATGTAAATATTTAAAAATGTACATTTTAAAGATATATATATTTTTTAAATTACGATGCGAAGCTCCAGGAATTTAACTCAAAAACGCTTTTATTGTGTTATTGTTTGTTTTCCTTTTTTGATTAAATACATTTTATTTTAGAATTTTACCATTTTAAAGTGTTAAGATGGTTTAAGTATATGTAAACTACTTCAAAAATGTTAAAAAACAAAGTTAGTATTTTAAAACTAAGTGTTAAGATGGTTTAAGTATATGTAAAGTACTTCAAAATGTTTAAAAACAAAGTTAGTATTTTAAAACTAAGTGTTAAGATGGTTTACGTGTATTTAAACTACTTCAAAAATGTTAAAAACAAAGTTAGTATTTTAAAACTAAGTGTTAAGATGGTTTACGTGTATTTAAACTACTTCAAAAATGTTTAAAAACAAAGTTAGTATTTTAAAACTAAGTGTTAAGATGGTTTAGGTGTATTTAAACTACTTCAAAAATGTTAAAAATACAAAGTTAGTATTTTAAAACTAAGTGTTAAGATGGTTTAAGTATATGTAAAGTACTTCAAAATGTTTAAAAACAAAGTATTTTAAAACTAAGTGTTAAGATGGTTTACGTGTATGTAAACTACTTTAAAATGTTTAAAATACAAAGTACATAAAACTAAGCATTAAGATGGTTTAAGTATATGTAAAATACTTTAAAATGTTTAAATTACAAAGTAAGTATCTTAAAACTAAGTGTTAAGATGGTTTACGTGTATGTAAACTACTTTAAAATTTTAAAATCCAGAGTTAGTATTTTAAAAGTATACTATAAGATGTTTTATCTTGATTTCTAAGGTATCGTCAGCGTTCACGATCATCACTCAAACGACTCCAACATGTTTGCGTCTGATAACTTTTTCCAAATCCTGGTTGTTTCACGGATCTCATTGGCGACTCGTGTTTGCAGAGAACATGTTTGCTGAGTCATCGCCGGACCTTCTTTGTCTCTGACCTTCATGTTTGTAGACTGTGTTTGTGGACCTGCCCTCACACATGCACTAGTGCAGCTTCTGAAGAGCTTTTTCTTACTATATCGTGTAAAATTTAGAGTATATTTCATGAAAAAAAGTCATTTTGAGAGACTTTTTTTGTTAAATTGTTGATAATAAATAAATCACATTATCTCTGAAACATCGAACGCACTTTTAGGTCGTTAATCCCATTTTAATACAATTTAATCTCAATTTATCTCAAGAATGAGTGAGAAATATATCCCACAATATAATCAATTCATTAATATCTCTGTATTTATCTATTTATATTGGTTTTTAGAATGTTTTTCTCCAGGAAATTAAATGTAAAACACCTTTTAAACATCACATGATAACCAGAGTAAACACTTCATCACCGTCTCACCCACAGATGTTGCCCTTGAGCAAGACATGGCAGCAGCAACAACAACAAGACGCAGGAGAAAAGAACGACACACTCTCGTCTTCAAATTTCCAAAATAACCTTTATTCTAAACTTACATTTGAATCCTTAAGTTTAGTATAAAAAAGTTAAGTGCACCGAAGTCTGCAGCGACACTCGTCTCCATGGTAACCAACTCGCACAAACATCACAAAAGAAAAAAGCCAGAAACTTCCCGACGCGCTCTCCCGTCGCTGAACATTGTCACACACACACACACGCGCGCACACACACACACACACGGACGCACACATTTCAACTGTTTACCAGCTGTGACCACGACCGACACAATAAGTCTATTTTCATAAATGTTACTTTTAATACTTCCTTTTTTTTTTGAAGCACGTCTTGAGAATCAAGAAGATAAACAAGTGTTGTTTCAAATATGTTTTAAGATCATTAAATAATGTGTTTTTTTAGTCCTTATTTTTAAGTCTAATATTCAGGTGAGATGTCGCGCGTCGACAGGTGTGTCAGCGAACACGTCGATCTGGGCGACGGTTCTGGGTCACAGCTGCTAAAAACGGACAAACGGTCGGATACCCAGAGACACGAGCGGTCGACACGAAGGAAATCAATCGTTGCAGACGTTCTTGTTGCAGCAGAACCGGTACCGACACACACCCGGGTCAGAGACTGGACCGCTTACAAATCGACCTTTAATTACTTCTTCTTTTCTTTTTTTGTTTTAAGGATCATCTACCTGCTCAGGAACTGGATCTTTATCAACTAAACTTTAAACGTTCTATAAATTTAATTTATTCTCCCATAAACATTTAGATTCTTTGCAATTATTGTCGCTGTAGTTACCCGCTTCTACCGGCAGGCGTCAGTGTTCATCTGGTTTTTAAACCCGCTATAAATTTGGCTCGTCTCTCTCTCTCTCTGGAGTTCTAGCTCCTCCCACTCGGTCAACCCTGACGCTGCTGCAACATAAATATGTTCAACTTTAAAATAAAAACACGATGGAAAGACTCCTGCAGGAACAAACACTGGAGCAGAAGTTTGACAGTTTCTTCCTCAGTGCATCTGAGAGTTTCTTTAAGAAAAAAAAACAAAAGGTGCAAAATTTGCAGTAAAACAAAAACATTTTTGTTAAAATCATTGGACAAAATGAATCTTTAAACACAAGAAATCTGTTCAGCATTTTTACTTTTTTTTTTTTAAAGGTTCGCTCTAGTAGAAACATTGAATAAATACTACATCAGATTATTGCAGGTTTAAATATTCGTTTAATTTTTTCTTCAAACGTCGATTTCTTGCGTTTAAACGATCGCGGATGAAAAGTACAGGACGCGAGACGAGGTCAAAGTTCAGTGTGAGACGACGGTGATAAAAAACTTCTGGGTATCCGACACGAACAACAACCAGCTTCTGTTTCTTTCCTTTGCTGACGTTAATAGAAGTGAGGGTGCGGCGCCCCCCAGTGCTCTTTGGCACTTCACTATGATCAACTACACCCAGCGAGGTACAATAACCCACTTTGATCTTTTTTTACGTTTTTTTTTTAACTATTTGTTCATCACCGTCTTTCTTAAAGTTCAGGAAAAACATTTATCAAATCAAGTTTGGAACACAAAGAGTTTCTGCATTTCACAGTGAAGCAGCTAATCTAGAGCGCAGCTTTTACAAGTAATACAGCGCCGCGGAGCCGCCGTCACTCGAGTAACTGTCAGGAAGGGTTTGATTCGAGCGAGATCATCCGAGCTATCGAAGATATTCACCTCGTTTTGGTCATTTCCGGGTTTAATTATCCATTTGTTAAGAATTAAGCTCAATATTTTAGGTCGTATTTAAGATTAACTTTAACTTTAATTTGAGTTTTCACTCGTTTACTCGTCAACGGCGACCCCGGAAGTCAAGGTCATAGGTCGACCTAATTCTTTTACGCCTCATTCCTAACAGTTACTCGACGCACACGCGTGTTCCGCCGCACATGTAAACGGTCCGGTTTAGAAGGTTTTGGGGTCAACCGGGCCCGACGAGCCGATGAAGGAACAACAACATCAATGTTCAATAGTTTATAAGAATCGTCACAAGTGGAGTACTGTACCTTTAACAAGGGCTCTACAATATTACATTCCGTTAGGTGATATCAGTATTGTGGCGGGCAGCGACCCAGCGGGGGAGGAGGAGGGAAGGTGGGGGGGGGGAGGAGGGGGGAGGATATACGTGGAGGAGTGGTTGGAGTCGGCGTTACCAGATGGTGTAACCTCCACTGGAGCCGCCCAGGAAGAAGTTGTTCTTGCGCTGAGACATCATCACGTTGGCGCCCTGCATGGCGGCGAGCTGGGCGGCGTTGGGGGGGTGTCCGGGGGGAGGGGGCTGCGAGGGAGGAGAACCAGGGTGAGACCACCGCGGAAAAAACTTTGTCCGACGCATGACGATGACTCGACACGTAAGAACACTGACTCAGTGTGTCTCACACACACACACACACATGTGACTGGAGGTGTGAGAAAAACATTGATAACACAGGTCGTCAATACAAAAAAAAGTATCTTATAAAATTATTTGTTTTCTACAACATTTACTGATCAAAATGATGAACAAACGATGGACGTTAGTTTAGTAATAACACACACGTGTGTTGTGTATTATGTGAGGAAACCATTTTATTTACTTGGCCATAATAAATCTCCAGAAGTTTAACACTTAATCAAAGGGTAATAATATCAATGATCAACTGAGGATACGTGTGTTTTTACCACAGGTGCTCATGACAAGATCGTAAAAAAAAGAATAATGTTGACCAATAATAATGGCAAGATTGTGACGGAGTATTGTTTATATTTGAATAAAGTGCATATTAATAAAATCTCATTACGTCCTCTGTGGCTTAAGGAACAATTCAATCGTAAGGGGTGACTGAGGACGAGAGGATACGGTGAGTCCAGCAGCTTTGAAAGCTGATGTTTGGACATATTTTGGTTTGAAAACAAAATGAAAGTAGTTATGACTTCGTCAAGAGGTCTGTAAATACTACAACACCAGAGTCAAGTACTGGACAATACTACACATATATACTTGTTACTACACTATCACAACACCAGAGTCAAGTACTTTACAATACTACACATATATACTTGTTACTACACTATCACAACACCAGAGTCAAGTACTGGACAATACTACACATATATACTTGTTACTACACTATCACAACACCAGAGTCAAGTACTGGACAATACTACACATATATACTTGTTACAACACTATCACAACACCAGAGTCAAGTACTGGACAATACTACACATATATACTTGTTATTACACTATCAAAACACCAGAGTCAAGTACTGGACAATACTACACATATATACTTGTTACTACACTATCACAACACCAGAGTCAAGTACTGGACAATACTACACATATATACTTGTTACTACACTATCACAACACCAGAGTCAAGTACTGGACAATACTACACATATATACTTGTTACAACACTATCACAACACCAGAGTCAAGTACTGGACAATACTACACATATATACTTGTTATTACACTATCAAAACACCAGAGTCAAGTACTGGACAATACTACACATATATACTTGTTACTACACTATCACAACACCAGAGTCAAGTACTGGACAATACTACACATATATACTTGTTACTACACTATCACAACACCAGAGTCAAGTACTTTACAATACTACACATATATACTTGTTACTACACTAACATTATATATTGTATAGTTGAACATGTATCATGACAAGTATCGTATCAACAGATTCTTCTCAGCTGTGACTCCTGAACGTAACTTAACTTCTAAACAAAGGAGAGTTTGTGTTGCTACTAAGCGACGCACAACAGTGAGTGTGGTGTGTGTTCGCAGGTGTGTTACTCACGGGGATGGACACGCTGCTGCCTGCTGTGAAGCGAGCGCCGGCGTCAAAGCCCCCGTCGACCATCACTGTGGACCCGGGCGGGTAAACAGGACCCATGGAGTAGTAGGCCATGGGAACGTTCTGTCCCACATGTCCCACCTGCATGTGCGGCTGCATGGGCATGTAGACCTGAGCGCCGGGGTAGTGGGAGGACATCTGAGGCACCTGACCGCTCACCTGAGGGGGAAGCATGTACCTGGGCTGGTAGATCTGAGACACAGGAGGGAGAAAGAGTGAGAAAGAGTGAGAAAGAGTGAGGCGTGTCGTCACACACGGGGACGCGACCTGGAGTTACCTCAGAGTAGGCGGGGGGCGTGTCAGAGTAGGGCGGAGCCTGAGGAGACATTTGCATAGCAGGAGGGTACGCAGGTGCGGAACTCTGCTGAGGATACACGCTCTGCTGAGGGTACGAACCTGAACACACATGAACCTCTATGAACATCACAACACAATGCAGAGTGAGTGTTAATGACAGGTAGAACGGTAGATAGAACGATAGAACGATAGAACGATAGAACAATAGATAGAACGATAGATAGAACGATAGAACATTAGACAGATGGATGTAATGATAGAAGGATAGATCGATGGATAGAACGATGGATAGAACGAAGGATAGATAGAACGATGGATGTAATGATAGAAGGATAGAACGATCAATAGAACGAAGGATAGATGGATGTAATGATAGAAGGATAGATAGAAGGATAGAAGGATGGATGGAGCGATGGATAGATAGAACGATGGATAGATGGATGTAATGATAGATAGAAGGATAGAACGATGGATGGAGCGATGGATAGATGGAACGATGGATAGATGGATGTAATGATAGAAGGATAGAACGATGGACAGAACGATCAATAGAACAAAGGATAGATAGAACGATGGATAGATGGATGTAATGATAGAAGGATAGAACGATGGATAGAGCGATAGATGGAACGATGGATAGATAGAACGATAGATAGAACGACGGATAGATGGATGTAATAGAAGGATAGATAGAACGATAGAACGATGGATGGAGCGATGGATAGATAGAACGATGGATAGATGGATGTAATGATAGAAGGATAGATGGAAGGATAGAACGATGGATAGATGGATGTAATGATAGAAGGATAGAACGATGGATGGATGGATGTAATGATAGAAGGATAGATAGAACGATAGAACGATGGATAGATGGATGTAATGATAGAAGGATAGATAGAAGGATAGAACGATGGATAGATGGATGTAATGATAGAAGGATAGATAGAAGGATAGAACGATGGATAGATGGATGTAATGATAGAAGGATAGATAGAAGGATAGAACGATGGATAGATGGATGTAATGATAGAAGGATAGATGAGAGGATAGAACGATGGATAGATGGATGTAATGATAGAAGGATAGATGAGAGGATAGAACGATGGATAGATGGATGTAATGATAGAAGGATAGATGAGAGGATAGAACGATGGATAGATGGATGTAATGATAGAAGGATAGATAGAAGGATAGAACGATGGATAGATGGATGTAATGATAGAAGGATAGATAGAAGGATAGAACGATGGATAGATGGATGTAATGATAGAAGGATAGATAGAAGGATAGAACGATGGATAGATGGATGTAATGATAGAAGGATAGATGAGAGGATAGAACGATGGATAGATGGATGTAATGATAGAAGGATAGATGAGAGGATAGAACGATGGATAGATGGATGTAATGATAGAAGGATAGATGAGAGGATAGAACGATGGATAGATGGATGTAATGATAGAAGGATAGATAGAAGGATAGAACGATGGATAGAACGATCAATAGAACGAAGGATAGATAGAAGGATAGAACGATGGATAGAACGATCAATAGAATGAAGGATAGATAGAACAATCAATAGAAAGAGTGGTCGATAGACTATGAAAATGTGTTGCACTTAAAATATCTACATTTTTAAGGGGAATTTAATGTAAAAATCATAAACAAAACACACTATAAAATTAAAAAGCTAAATCCTAATAATTGGACTAATTAATAAATAACTATTATTTAAACATAATATTCTAAAGTTTGTGTTAAAGCAAAAGATAATTCATGAAATTATAGGATTTCTCCACTTAAACACATCATTTCTTTATATAAACATTAACATAAACTAGCTGTGAAAACAATACTAGTATAAACAGCAGTAAGTAGTTGAATAAGCAAAGCACAGATTTAACTTGTGGTGAGTAAACAATCCCAGTCAAGAGGTTAGTGAACACGGATCACATGCTTCTAGTAACGAGATTTAAAACATGTTGATATATTTTTATATTTCATTTCGTATTTAATAGATGAGAAGAAAAAAAAAATCATTAAAAAAAAAAGCATCACATTTTTTTTCCTTTGTCTCATAAGCAGGAAAATAATATCGATTATTAGAGATGGAGGTCGAGTCCTGGTGATCGAACCATTTGTACTAGTTTAACTAGTTAAAGGATGTAAACAGGCGACGGTGAGTTAATGGAGGATTTGTTGGTTTTTAAACGAGCTGTTATCGCTGCTGCTGAGATTCTGTCTTTGTCCGTGGATCGGGTCAGTTCGGATCCTCCAGCTGGACCAAAACACGCGACGACAGACACATCCCGGGAATGCTCGGTACACGGTTCGGTATCGAACCCAATTCTCCACATTAATGACAAAAACGGAACATTTTTTTTATTGTCGTCTGCGGCGGACAGACGCGCGGCGAACCTCCGAACATCGTGACGAACCTTTGTTATTCATGTCTGGGCTTCGTTCTGCTGCGGGGTTCGTCTCTGGTTCCGTTTTCTCCGTTCGTTCGCGGAGCTGGTTCGGTTCCGTGCGGGTCTCGTCTCGGCCTGGTAAACAGATTAGTGACAACCTTCCACTTCCGTGTTTTCAGCCTCTTGTTGTTGTGACGTGACGCGTCACTTCCGCCCAGCTCCTCGTAGCAGCGGTTACGTCATCGTCCATTCTGCGGTAGAGAAGAAGTTAAACGAGGAAGTCCAACATTTGTGTTGTACTTGAAGTCACTTACGAACATGGAGTGATGATTAAAGATGTTTTTCTAACCACCAGACTTGGATTTTAGTTACTTTGGATCAGAGAAAAACATCCCGTATAAATATACACTATAGCATATATTTGTGTATGTATTTATTCGATTGTTTATACATGTATTTATGGATTTTTGTATGGATGTAATATTGCTATCTATAGCATATAATCCCTCTGTCTGTCACTCTGCAGCCAGAATTCTGAGCCGCTCTAGTAGAAGAACTCACATTCATCTGATCCTTAAAACTCTTCACTGGTTGCCAGTTTCTTTCAGGATCATTTTAAAATTCTGGTTCTTACTTTCAGATCTATTCATGGTCAGACCTTCCATCAGTATATTCTGATCCAGCCTTACACCCCAGCTCGGGCTCTGAGGTCTGTGGACTCCTTCAAGAAACATCTGTGTGTTTGATGATCTAATGACTCCTTCAAGAAACATCTGTGTTTGATGATCTACTGACTCCTTCAAGAAACATCTGTGTTTGATGATCTACTGACTCCTTCAAGAAACATCTGTGTTTGATGATCTACTGACTCCTTCAAGAAACATCTGTGTTTGATGATCTACTGACTCCTTCAAGAAACATCTCTGTGTTTGATGATCTACTGACTCCTTCAAGAAACATCTGTGTTTGATGATCTACTGACTCCTTCAAGAAACATCTGTGTTTGATGATCTACTGACTCCTTCAAGAAACATCTGTGTTTGATGATCTACTGACTCCTTCAAGAAACATCTGTGTTTGATGATCTACTGACTCCTTCAAGAAACATCTCTGTGTTTGATGATCTACTGACTCCTTCAAGAAACATCTGTGTTTGATGATCTACTGACTCCTTCAAGAAACATCTGTGTTTGATGATCTACTGACTCCTTCAAGAAACATCTGTGTTTGATGATCTTCTGACTCCTTCAAGAAACATCTGTGTTTGATGATCTACTGACACCTTCAAGAAACATCTGTGTTTGATGATCTACTGACTCCTTCAAGAAACATCTGTGTTTGATGATCTACTGACTCCTTCAAGAAACATCTGTGTTTGATGATCTACTGACTCCTTCAAGAAACATCTGTGTTTGATGATCTACTGACTCCTTCAAGAAACATCTGTGTTTGATGATCTACTGACTCCTTCAAGAAACATCTGTGTTTGATGATCTACTGACTCCTTCAAGAAACATCTGTGTTTGATGATCTACTGACTCCTTCAAGAAACATCTGTGTTTGATGATCTACTGACTCCTTCAAGAAACATCTGTGTTTGATGATCTACTGACTCCTTCAAGAAACATCTGTGTTTGATGATCTACTGACTCCTTCAAGAAACATCTGTGTTTGATGATCTACTGACTCCTTCAAGAAACATCTGTGTCTGATGATCTACTGACTCCTTCAAGAAACATCTGTGTTTGATGATCTACTGACTCCTTCAAGAAACTTCTCAAGACACTTTTATTTGTGCTTTTCCCTGATTTTCTGAGACTCCTGGGTTTGTCTTTTGTGTCTTGAACTTTTAAAGTATATATTTTAAATGTATGGTTTTTGATTGTTAAAGTGCTTTGTGACCCTGGTCTAGAAACATATTTACTAATAACCATTACTTACTTGCTTACTTATTTAAATACAATTCTAATGTCTGCTGCCAACAGATCATTTCTTGCACAGGTATACTATATAGTCTATAGGTATATATATATATATCTGTCTCTACGGGTCTGGTGAAAACTTATTGATGACTTTAAAGCCTTGTTTTTTGGCTCAGCTCGTGCACCTCTATGACTATATCAAAAGAAAAGATACGGCATGTTTGTTCAGCAGATAAACGACAATGTAGAAACAAAACAAAAAAGACGACAAGGACACAACTCTGACTTCATAAAACATAATCAATAAAAAGCTAGTTTCAAGAAGTAAAACGAGCTGAAACTTTAACCAACGTTAAAGAAAATAAAACTATCATTAAAGTCGATGAAATGATTGACATCTGTAGACAGCAGCAGCTGTCAGAGAGAGAATCAAATCTGTCCTGCTGACTAGAAATAACATTTATTATGCAGCGCAGCCGCCGCTGACAGGCCCTTCCTCCGGCGCACTGGCCCTTTAAGAGCCTCTCACTCCGGCAGACATTTTTCAATGCAAGATTTTTTTCCTCCTCTGCATAAATTATGCTCATGACGTAGTGCGAAAAAGATTCAAATCGGCGCATAATCGCGTGATTTTTTGCGGCGAGAAAAGATGATTTGGGAGGAAGATTCTGTGCGAGTTTGAGCCGCGCGTCATGAACTGTTCCCAGACCCGCCGCTCTGAACCAGAACCTTGTGATCCATGCAAATGCGTCTTTTGTGCGGATCCGTCTGGAGCTGAGCTGAATATTCAATAATGTGACCCACGAGATCCGGGACTCGGAGATCCTCGTTCGCAGCCGACAAGTGAGTAGAAGAGCCGCGACACTGCGGAGGAAACCGCGTTAATATGCAATGAAATTAGCATAATTTATATATTTATGATAAACAGAGGAAATACATGGGATTGGACGTGAGGTCTGGAGGTGATCCAGGTCTGGCTGTGGGTCTTGAGTCTAGAAGTGACCGAGTCGGCGAGACTTGATCCGGGCGTGTTGTTTTTGGGGGGGTGTGGGGGGTCTGCTGTCACCCGCACAACTTCTGACAGATCCTGCGCTCAAATGGCTGCTCCAGGTGTGAGCAGGTCCAGAACTCACCTGAAGAAGAAGTGAAGCTTCACCTGAAGTGCTGGGTGAAGAAGAAGTGAAGCTTCACCTGAAGTGCTGGGTGAAGAAGAAGTGAACCTGAAGAAGAAGTGAAGCTTCACCTAATGAAGAAGTGAAGCTTCACCTGAAGAAGAAGTGAAGCTTCACCTGAAGAAGAAGTGAAGCTTCACCTGAAGAAGAAGTGAAGCTTCACCTGAAGCGCTGGGTGAAGAAGAAGTGAAGCTTCACCTGAAGAAGAAGTGAAGCTTCACCTGAAGCGCTGGGTGAAGAAGAAGTGAAGCTTCACCTGAAGAAGAAGTGAAGCTTCACCTGAAGCGCTGAGTGAAGAAGTGAAGCTTCACCTGAAGTGTTGGATGAAGAAGAAGTGAAGCTTCACCTGAAGAAGAAGTGAAGCTTCACCTGAAGAAGTGAAGCTTCACCTGAAGTGTTGGGTGAAGAAGAAGTGAAGCTTCACCTGAAGCGCTGGGTGAAGAAGAAGTGAAGCTTCACCTGAAGAAGAAGTGAAGCTTCACCTGAAGTGTTGGGTGAAGAAGTGAAGCTTCACCTGAAGAAGAAGTGAAGCTTCACCGGAAGTGTTGGGTGAAGAAGAAGTGAAGCTTCACCTGAAGAAGAAGTGAAGCTTCACCTGATGTCTCTGAAGCCTGCGGAGACCGAAAAAGAGCAGAATATAAATACGTGTCGCCCTTGTTTTTGAATTATATTATAAATACATGAATATTATTCAATATAAAACTTCACAGCCAACCATTTTTATGTTTTATATTGAATAATATGGTTGTTATTATCTGGAGGTACAGCTGTGGATTTTACTCTAACCAGAGCTGAAAATAGACCAGACTTGTGACATGATATTCCCTCAGTTTATTGTCCAAGTTCTTGTGCGTGTTGGTAGAGAACCGTCTTCTCTGACTCTTCAGATGGTTAAAGAACGAAGATCTCATCAAAGTATGATCATGAAGATTTTATAGATTAAGCCCCGCCCTCTTAAAACACTATTTTTCTGGAGATTAAATCTTGTTTACCCACTCTGCTGTGGTTGTTGAAGCATAGGAGGTTTGTCACCGCGCGTCATCATTCCCGGAAGTTCCACTGCCAAGGGACTCGTTGTATAAACAAAGAGGGAGTGATTACAGCTGGAGGAGGAGTGAAGACGTTATTACATCATAATGGACTCTCGTAACCTCTCGTTCGCCCAGATTTCAGAGCAACTTTATAAAGTAATAAGTTTAAAACATGGTCATGATGAGGAACTTACTGTGACTTAGAGAGGAAGATTTCAACATTTACTACATGTCAGGAGAGTTTAACGTTAGTTGCTTTTAAACAACAAAAAGGTTCAGACAGGCTCCAGTCTCTCTTGACCTCGGCTGACCATCCTGGCCATGAGTTGAGTTTAAGACGAAAGAGCTAAAAAGACAAAAACTGCTCCATGACAATAAAACACTGTCATAAAGTCGAAGGGTTTACAAAATAACTCTGTCTTGTAACACAAAGTACAAACAGAATTAATGCTCATTTTAGCTGTATTTGTGTCAAAATATACCAACATTCCTCGTCCAAAAATGACTCAAAACAAAACAAACTTTAACCATTTAAACGTTTTCGATGGTCATTAACTTGCATTTTTTTTGTTCAAAGTCTTGTTGGATCTGTATGTTCAGGACGAGGGCGTGTTGAGGACGAAGCATGAGCAGCTCCAGTTCGTCCGTGAAGAATGAGCCCCTCACTGTCAACGAGCAGGTGAGGTCACTCAAGGTCAAACAAACAGTCATACACATGTATATTTCCAACACATCCTGCAGGTGATCGTGATGTCGGGTCAGGAGACCATTCGTGTTCTGGAGGTGGAGGTGCCGCCGTCGATGGAGGTCAAGAGTGAAGCCAGGGTGGAGCGACGCCCCGACAAAGAGGAGGCGGCGACACACACCCCGGCGGCAGCGGGTGAGTGAGAACAAGATGGAGGTTCTTCACCGACGTCCTCGGTGACAGATGTTCCTGCAGGTGACGAGCAGGTGCCGTCGACGGAGGCTCCGCCCCACGTCATCACAACTCTGACGCAAACCGTTCCAGTGTCGCTCGCTCAGGCGACCTACACTCCCGCGGCCACGCCCCTCACCGTCCAGAGCTGTCCTCAAGTACAACCTCCAGACACACCTCCTCCATAACCACAGCCTCGCTCACACCTGATGTTCTTGCCTCAGGTTCTGACCCAGGAGGCTCTCGCCTCCCTGATGACGGGCATGTTGGCCCAGACCAACTCTCTGGCGTCGCCGCTTCTCGTCCCCCTGAGCATGGGTTCCCTGGGGGGTCAGGGGGCTCTGGCTCTCCTCACTCTCCCGAACACCAACATGGCCACCATCCAGGGTCTCGCTGCCGCTGTCGCCGCTCCTGCTGGGAACCTGTTGAAGCTCCCTTTCGCCGGCCTGCCAGGTAGACCTGCACTGGTGTTGTGTACTTACGGTGATACTGTAGTAACAAGTATATATACGTGTAGTATTGTCCAGTACTTGACTCTGGTGTTGTGATAGTGTAGTAACAAGTATATATACGTGTAGTATTGTCCAGTACTTGACTCTGGTGTTGTGATAGTGTAGTAACAAGTATATATGTGTAGTATTGTCCAGTACTTGACTCTGGTGTTGTGATAGTGTAGTAACAAGTATATATGTGTAGTATTGTCCAGTACTTGACTCTGGTGTTGTGATACTGTAGTAACAAGTATATATGTGTAGTAATGTTCAGTACTTGACTCTGGTGTTGTGATAGTGTAGTAACAAGTATATACGTGTAGTATTGTCCAGTACTTGACTCTGGTGTTGTGATAGTGTAGTAACAAGTATATATGTGTAGTAATGTTCAGTACTTGACTCTGGTGTTGTGATAGTGTAGTAACAAGTATATATGTGTAGTATTGTCCAGTACTTGACTCTGGTGTTGTGATAGTGTAGTAACAAGTATATATGTGTAGTAATGTTCTGTACTTGACTCTGGTGTTGTGATAGTGTAGTAACAAGTATATACGTGTAGTATTGTCCAGTACTTGACTCTGGTGTTGTAGTATTTACAGACCACATGACTCTTGACGAAGTCGTAACTGCTTTCATTTGTTTTCAAACTAAAATATGTCCAAACATCAGCTTTAAAAGCTGCTGGACTCACTGTATCCTCTCATCCTCAGTTAGAGCCGGGATTTCATTGCTCTTTGAAGTCCATGCGGGCAGGTTAACGGGGCAATTATATTTTTACAAATAAATTTAATGGCCTTTGAATTTTATTTAAAAGATTTTCTCGGTTTTGTATTTTATAAAAAGTCCTTGATAACGCAGGGTACTTCAACTAGTACACCTATACTGTGTATATTTGAAAAGAGAATGGATACAGTATAGCAGAAACAATACTGCGATACATAGCCATATCAATATTTATTTAGTCTCCCCGAGCCTAGCCCAGTATCATAGGGCGAGAGGCAGGGGACACCCTGGACAGGACGCCAGTCTGTCGCAGAGCACAATATTTATATTATATATGGTATTCTCTCTTACCCTCTATCCTCAACCCTCCATGTCGAGCGCTCACACATGTCTGTGACGGTCCAGGTGCCACCATCTTCAACTCGGTCCAGAACGCTCAGCCTCTGTTCCAGTCGCTCCAGACGACAGTGCAGCCGCAGGTCAGCGCCGCTCATCTCCCAGCAGCCACCACTGCGTCCCCGCCCAGCATCTCCATGGCGGCCCTGCAGGCGGCCGGACTGGCCATCAACCCCGCCATTGTAAGTCCCTCCTCTCGTGGTCCTGGCTCGCTCTGGTCGTCACCGATGTGGTCCACAGATCAACGCCGCCTCGCTGGGGGCGCAGACGCAGTTCCTCAGCCAGCTCACGTCGACGCCCATCTTCACCAACGCCAACATGGCGGGCATCACCAGCCAGATCTTCACCAACGCCCAGGGCCAGGTGGGCGACCTATTCCCGGGAGCTCGTTTTTTTCTAGCTCACCTTGGTTCTTCTCCGCAGGTTCTCGGGACGTTGCCGGTGCTGTTGAACCCCGCCTCGCTGGCCGGAGGTGCTGCAGCCCCCGCTCTCCAGGGTCTTCAGGTTCAGACGGTCGCCCCCCAGCTGCTGGTCAACACCCAGGGCCACATCATAGCGGCCGTGGGCAACGGAGTTGCGGCTCCTGTCGCGACGACGGCGGCCGTTATGACGAAACCCGCCGCCCCCCCCACATCCTCCAAACCCAGCACACAGGTACCAAACTATCGTCATGAAGTCACCATTTTCTGACCTGTTTGTGGTGTTTCTTGTGCGATTAGCATGAAATATTGTTGTCAATTAACCTTTAGCTTTATTGCTATATTCAAGTGTAACGATATTAATCTAAACCTCTACTAGTCACGGTAAGAAAACGACCACCTATTCACTGAAGCGGAACTAATGACTAGAATCAAAGCTTCACAAATACTTCATCATCCCCTGCGTTTATATTTCTAGACAATGGTCACAGCTGTCACTCAAACTCCCGTCGCCATCGCTCCAAACCCGGCTCAGAAGCCCGGCTACACCAGCGGCCCGCTGAACCTGGTGGACATGGTGAAAGTGGGCGAGCTCAGCAGTAAGTTCCAGCTCCTGCTTCGTTCCAATCCTTTTTTTTTACATCCATCCTTTTCCAGAAACACAGAAGCTCGGCACAGAGGACGGGATCAATCTGGAGGAGATCCGGGAGTTCGCCAAGAACTTCAAGATCCGCAGACTGTCGTTGGGACTGACCCAGACCCAGGTGGGACAAGCCCTGACCGCGACGGAGGGTCCGGCCTACAGCCAGTCCGCCATCTGCAGGTCAGTCTTTGGACATTCAAACCATCGTCTCGGCAGAACTCTCAACGTTCCGACTCCGTTTGTCTCAGATTCGAGAAACTGGACATCACGCCCAAAAGCGCCCAGAAGCTGAAGCCGGTGCTGGAGAAGTGGCTGGCCGAGGCCGAGCACTGGAACCAGAAGGGCCAGCAGGATCTGATGGAGTTCGTCGGCGGCGAGCCGTCGAAGAAGCGCAAGCGCCGCACCAGCTTCACGCCGCAGGCCATCGAGGTTCTGAACTCCTACTTCGAGAAGAACGCGCTGCCCACGGGACAGGAGATCACGCAGATCTCCCGAGAACTGAACTACGACCGCGAGGTGGTCCGGGTTTGGTTCTGCAACCGGAGACAGACTCTGAAGAACACCAGCAAGATCAACGCCTTCCAGGTGTCGCTGTGATGGAGGAGCGGTCACTCACCTGAGGGATGATGGACAGCAGCTCATCAGGTGACCAGACAACAACCACCTGCTTCTGGATGTTCTTGGATCGCGGCGCTCGATAATCTGTGCTAGAAAAACAAGACACATGACAGTCTACGGTTACTGTTACATTACTATTTTTATTTTTGATCATTTTAATCACATACTAAAATGACTATTTTAAGTATAAATAAAACAATCAAGTTATCTTTATTCAAGTTTTACATTAAAGGTTTGTATACATGATTTGAAGTATTTTAAATTATATTCATTTGACTGAATAATATTAATAATCTAGTTATCGTAAGTTTATTTAGAATTATTTTAAAATATATATGACTTTTTTTCAGACTGAGAAAGGTTGATGTGATATGCAGTCGTGTGTGTGTGTGTGTGTGTGTATTTTTAAAAATGTGTCACATAAATGAGACATCAGTTTTTTTATTTGTTATTTAATTCTTAAGGAATTTGGTAAAAACCAAGTCAGAATTCAAAAAATTCACATGGAAATATCCGATTTTTAAAACAATATTGAATCATATTGATTGACTTGTTTGTGGATAACATCGTATCAAAACTGTTGAATGTGTCGCGTGTTTTCTAAAAATTTGTGCTAATGACTATTTTAACTCGATATTTGCACTTTAACTATGCCAGCGGTGTGAAAAAATATGTTGTTGATGTAGCATCTTTGTTCGCTAATCTGTTCCTTTCAAATAATAACAGTCTTGTTTACACAGCAAACAATATTTAAGGTGAACATCAGAAGTTAAAATGACAATTCAATCTTTCAGTCTTCGTGTTCAGAGGATGATTGAATACAGTGAATGAAATGACGTCGAGAATTTTTATGTACTTTTATTTAATCATGCAAATAAAACCTTTTATTAACGGCACAGTTTATTTTTTGTGTGAGTATTTGTGTAAAACATGTTTTGTGTGTGTTTTATAGTTTATTGAAGTGTAAACTTTACTGAAACATCTAAAGCAAATGTGCATGAGCTTAGAATCACGTGAACATACGAGGGTAAATCATAACTTTTAAAAGTATATGTCAAGTATAAATTGTTTTATTAAAAAAAAAACGTTTAAAATGAAGAATATTTATACTTCTTACCAATAAGCGGCGCTAATGCTCAGTCATTGCGTTGAACTTCCAATCCCGCGAAGAAGAGATCCGACCGGAAGTCTCGGCACCTGTTTCCGGCGGAGCTAAATAAACAAAACATTAGACAGGTTTCGTTTCCGTTAATTCTGGAGCCAGGTCAACGTTGCGAGGTTTTTCAAGTATTTAAAATGTCTCACTGGAATAATTTGTGGCCGTGAGCCCAAAGGAAACGAAGACTTGTTAGCATCCTGCTAGCATCCTGCTAGCTGTTTATCTTTACTCCTGTGAGCGACGTGATGGCGAGACACTGTTGGCGATTCTCCTCTTAAGGCAAGTTTCCCATCTTTAATTCGATAAAATATCAAGAACAATGACTTCATAAAACTAAAGACGGTCCTGTCTTCATCCTAAAGTGTGTGCGCTGGTGATTATTAGACCGTTATTACCGAAATACTCTGTATTTTCTTTCTAGAATGAAGGAACTCCCTCTAATGTAGCTTGTATGCTTAAAGAATAAAGAAATATAGTTGTTATATAAAGCTTGTAATTTGGTTTGCGATGTGACTTGTCAACTTAGGTGGCATCCACTAGTTCTGGATCTGAGCTTCTACAGCGGTAAATTCTTCCCCACCTGTCATCTCCATAACCATCATCATCACCATGGCGTGGGCTCTGAAACTGCCTCTCACCGATGAAGTCATCGAGTCTGGACTGGTCCAGGACTTCGATGCTAGCCTGTCGGGCATCGGCCAGGAGCTCGGCGCCGGTGCCTACAGCATGAGGTAGAGTTCTGCGGGGAGAAAGTAAGAGGCATAATAAAACAACAAGTTAGTAACAAAGTGTGTTTGGGTCAGCGATGTCCTGGCCCTTCCCATCTTCAAACAGGAAGAGTCCAACCTTCCTCCCGACTCCGACAACAAAATCCTCCCTTTCCAGTATGTCCTGTGTGCTGCTACGTCGCCTGCTGTCAAACTGCACGACGAGACACTCACCTACCTCAACCAAGGTCAGATCACAGTATTGACCCCGAGGACACGTGCCATAATACTGATACAGTACACACTTATAAACATAGTACGCCTACATATAAATCTGTTTCCTGTGTCTCTGTGGTTGCAGGACAGTCGTATGAAATCATAATGCTCGACAACAGGAAGATCGGCGAGCTCCCGGAGATTTCTGGTAAAATGGTCAAAGTATGTTTCGCTAAGAAGCCGCAAGCTTGTGTTGTCACGGAGACTAAACCTCTCGTCCTCCAGAGCATCATCCGTGTGGTGTTTCACGACCGGAGGCTGCAGTACACTGAGCATCAACAGCTAGAAGGCTGGCGCTGGAACAGGCCTGGAGATCGTATCCTGGACCTGGGTGAGCTTTTTTCAATGTCTTTCTAAAGTAACTTCCAGAAAGACTTTCCAAAAAAAATGCATTAGCTTGATTAACTAATAGTACTTTTTGTTGTCTCTCAGATATCCCAATGTCAGTGGGAATCATTGACCCACGTGCAAATCCCACTCAGCTAAACACTGTAGAGTACCTCTGGGAGCCCTCCAAGAGAACCTCTGTTTTCATCCAGGTACAAGGACCGGCTGCTCCCGTGGGTTCATGTTCAGCCACAATGATCTGATTCCGTCTCCCAGGTCCACTGCATAAGCACAGAGTTCACCATGCGGAAGCACGGAGGCGAAAAGGGGGTTCCCTTCCGGGTCCAGATCGACACCTTCAAGGAGAACGAGGGTGGAGAATACACCGAGCACGTGCACTCCGCCTCCTGCCAGGTCAAGGTTTTCAAGGTAGGGAGCCGACTGACTTGGACGCGTCTGGACTGTCGGACTCACCGCAGCAAAACCGTGCGCTGTTAGCCCAAAGGTGCCGACCGGAAACAGAAGACGGACCGGGAGAAGATGGAGAAGAGGGCGCCGCAGGAGAAGGAGAAGTACCAGCCCTCGTACGAGACCACCATCCTCACAGAGGTCGGTGCACGAGTGGACGTCTTGACGAACTTATCGGTTGACGATCGTGTGGGTTTTCCTTCAGTGTTCCCCGTGGCCTGAGGTCGCGTACGTCAGCAACTCGCCGTCGCCTGGTTTCAGCAGCCCACCCGCTAGCTTCCCTGTCGCGGAGGGGTGAGTTCTGTCACCACTTTCAAAGTCCCGTCAACTAACATCTCGAAAGAACTTGAGCACAAACGTCTCTGATGATTGTAGGAACGTAGCTTGTCTGTCCAGAAACGGATCTCCCATCCACCAACCAGAACCAGTGGCTGTTCCTGTCATAGATGTAAGTTTTCTCACATATGAAATTCCTGCATCTTTCAACCATTGAATTGCCTTTTTTAAAACCAACCTTTCCTCAACAAGGAACTCTTGTTCCAGAATCTATTACCAACTGCGACACCTCCGGACGCTCAGCAGTGGTTGCTAAGGAACAGATTCTCGCCCTTCTGTCGTCTGTTCACCAACTTCTCAGGTGAGATGACGACGGTAAACATTCAATGTTTTTACGGAGTTTGTGACGAAATCCATTTGATGTTTCAGGTGCAGATTTGTTGAAGTTGACCCGGGAAGATGTGATCCAGATCTGCGGTCCTGCCGACGGGATCAGACTGTTCAACGCTCTGAAGGGACGGTGAGTCTCATCGTCTGACCGATCGTACAACGTTTATTCATGGTGTGTGTGTGTGTGTGTGTGTGCGCAGGGTTGTGCGACCTCGACTCACGGTCTATGTGTGCCAGGAGTCTCCGCAGTCTCGCGACAACAAGCATGAAAATGGAGACTCGAACAACAGCACCTTTTATGGTAGATCTCACTCCCTTCCTTCATTCTTAATTTTTGATTAGTTTGTGATCTATGCTGTGTCTCAAATCACATACTGGCGTACTCAAAGTTAGTATTTTTAGTGCGTAAGTGTGTCTCAATTCTTAGTATGCGAAATTTAGTGCGCCATGCACACTAAATTGGCACTAAAACACCCACAAAACTGAGCATGATTCGATGGACACTAACCACTCTAAACGGCCGCCATCTTAGATAAATGCATATATATTCATATACTTACAGGTGTATTTTCCGCAGCAGCAGAAGGATGACACGTCTTCGCTGCTGATACCAGCTTAAATATCTCGCGAATATTTCGATTCTCATATTTTTTCTTTATTTCTTTTTCCAAAGTTGCAAAACGTGCTGCCAGCAGGTGGCGATAGCGTTCAAACAGCTGGTTGAAACCATCGTTAAATAGTAGTAGAAGAAGAAGCTGTCGCGTCAATTCCGGTTAGTGCGTAGCAGCAGAGTTTGATTTGAGACATACTATCTGTGGAGGATTAGTTACTTGTTAGTACGAACACTATCCTGATGCATACTAACTTCTAGTATACTAAGAGAAGTATGCGATTTGAGACACAGCACATGTCTATCAGTGTTTTCTTCTTCTCGTATTAACTCTGACTGAGTTTTAAAATCACGTGGCGCCCCCTACAGTCTATCACGCCATCTACCTGGAGGAGCTCACCGCAGGCGAGTTGACGGAGAAGCTCGCTCAGCTCTTCAACATCTCACCTCGACAGATCAACCAGATCTTCAAGCAGGGACCGACCGGGATCCACGTGCTGGTCAGCGATGAGGTGGCGCCCCCCTTTTATATCTTTTCACCCCCTTTTTTTTATCACCGACGCTCGTGATTGACCGTCCTTCTTCTCTCCTCAGATGATTCAGAACTTCCAGGACGAAGTCTGTTTCATCCTGCACACCATGAAAGGTAAAAACTCTTGTGCTCCGGATTATTGTTGCCGAACTGATCCCGTCTGTCTCTCCGCAGACGAGACGAGCGACGGCTACCACATCATCCTGAAGTGAATCCACCTCTGGGCGCGGGTCCTCTGGGAGGAACCTGCAGCTACAGCTCCCTCCTCCAATCACTGTTACCGCCGTGACCTTCTCTCCCGTGTTTGTCGTGACTGAACCTGAACCATTACAGAACCGCAGCAACTCGTTTACTCTTTTGTTGTGGCCCCAAAACACATGTTTGTCTCCGATTATGTTTCGATTAAAGCAATAATACCCTTTAAAGGACGACCATCCTACATGATCCGCTTTCAACAAGACCTGTTGGAGACAGGATTTTTTTTTAAAGTTTACATAATAGTCGCCAACATCGTTGGAGTCCGAATTCCCGACGACTCCTTTCACTACGAAGTACTTTAATTGAAAAAAAAAAAAGTTATAACGACTTTGAATATGTCGTCATGGGTTTTTAATGGCTTCTTATTTTTGTATGTTACCACTAACATGTGAACTGATGGGATGTTAGTCAGAGTCTGTTACTGCTCACAACATCTTTAGACATCTCGTCATCTCTCGTCACCCCTGGTGTCTCTGTGATCGTCCGAAATAAAGTTTTTATTATTCTTACTCTGTGTTCGATTGTCAGAAGCGTGTTGTCGTGGGAGTTAAGCACATGGAATGGCCTCCATTTTGTTGTAAAAGGATCCACACTCGCAAGTTCAGAGCAGACATTTGTTCAGGCTTTTCCTTGATTTTCTGGAACTCCTGTTGTGTATATATACTTTATTGACTATTGTTTTGATTGTTTAAGCGCTTTGTGACCCTGGTCTAGAAAAGTACTCTATAAATATAATTGACTTACTTACTTACATAATGAACATGTAAAATCATATTTTGCTTAACTCAGTCTGAATAAAAACATTTAAAATACATTAATATATTAAAATAAATAGTTTTTCTAGATAATAAATATCCTTTTTGTATCACGTTTCGTTTGTAAAGCAGGAAGATTGAGGTCATTGAAGGCAGACTTGCTTCAGAGCTGCACAGAGAAAACTCCATCTCCCAGCATGCCTCGGCGCCGGCTACGCTCGTGACGTCACAATGACTCCCTGTGCGTCCGAAGGGAGGAATTTCTTCCTCCATTGTTACTGAAACCGGAGTCCGCGGCTGAGAAACACGCACAAGTCTCCGCGGAGACACCGACGAATGTCGCAGAGGAGGCGGAACGTGTGCGAGTTCGGGTCCAGTGGACGGAACCAGGCGCTGGTGTCGCTGCAGCGCTGAAGACATGACGAACTAAGGCTGGGCTTTAAACTGACGCAGAATTCTGCGGCATTTCTGTACAATAAACCAGGACCAGGACCCAGGACCACCTCGGCGAGGAGAGGAGACCCTTGCTGGATCTCCAGGTGAGTGAAACCAGACCTGAAATCGATCCAGAACCACTCCTATACCCAGCTGGACTCGACCAGATCCGGTCCAGACTAGAGAAGAAAAAAAAATCCAGACTCGCTTCGTATGCATAAAATATCTGATCCAGAACCACATCTGAACCCAGACCCAGTCCACGTCAGCCACAATAGACCAGGATTTGACCTGATCGTGCCCTGGATCAGAACAGACCTGGACCTCTACCAGATCCAGAGTCAGACCATATTGAATAGAACTCATAAGTCAGGCTCCCAGATCTCACCTGACCACGCATGCAAAGAAAGACCAGAACCAAGCATGCAGGAGCTCACAGTCCAGAACCAATGTGGACCACATCCAGACAAAGACTCACCAGAGGTGCAACAGATTTATTCTCTCATACGACCCTACTGGACCTCACAGGAGGCCAAGACTAGAACACGATGACCCAGAACTTGTTCACCTATATTGGACTAGATAAGTGTGGAACCAGGACCACGTCTGGACCTGAACGAGCCATCAATACAACTCAGTCTGACCCACAAGGATATGTTTAAATATTGACGTGATAACTCTACGGCAGAACATGGTCTCACTCTCTGGTGTCCACAGGTTTGATGCCCAGAGGGTCTCTTCACCGGCGCAGCATCGTCTCACCCTGAGACCCTGATCCTGATCCTCAACCTGAGACCCTGATCCTGATCCTCCTGCTGCCACTCGAGGGGGGCGACAAGCAAAGGGGGCGGAGGGTGTGCAGCCAGGTAGGATCTTAAGAAAACACGAGTAATAACGACCCAGCCTGGAGTGTAAACGTGTGCACGGAAGCAACACAACTGTGTGAGGATAAAAAAAACACACTAACAAACACAAGAAGTTAATGAATCTAAACCAACAAAATACAACTTTTCTGGATCGTAATCTTGAAACAGAAAAATGTGTTTTGACTCATTATTGTGAAGCTTCATTTTACAATATTAGTTTAGGGATGATTTGATTCGTAGAGAATCTGTTGTCCAGGATATAATGTATAGTAATACTGCAGTAACAAGTATATATGTGTAGTATTGTTGAGTACTTGACTCTGGTGTTGTGATAGTGTAGTAACAAGTATATATGTGTAGTATTGTCCAGTATTTGACCCTGGTGTTGTGATAATGTAGTTACAAGTATATATGTGTAGTATTGTCCAGTACTTGACTCTGGTGTTGTGATAGTGTAGTAACAAGTATATATGTGTAGTATTGTCGAGTACTTGACTCTGGTGTTGCGATAGTGTAGTAACAAGTATATATGTGTAGTATTGTCCAGTACTTGACTCTGGTGTTGCGATAGTGTAGTAACAAGTATATATGTGTAGTATTGTCCAGTACTTGACTCTGGTGTTGTGATAGTGTAGTAACAAGTATATATGTGTAGTATTGTCCAGTACTTGACTCTGGTGTTGTGATAGTGTAGTAACAAGTATATATGTGTAGTATTGTTCAGTACTTGACTCTGGTGTTGTGATAGTGTAGTAACAACTATATATGTGTAGTATTGTCGAGTACTTGACTCTGGTGTTGTGATAGTGTAGTAACAAGTATATATGTGTAGTATTGTCGAGTACTTGACTCTGGTGTTGTGATAGTGTAGTAACAAGTATATACGTGTTTTATTGTCCAGTACTTGACTCTGGTGTTGTGATAGTGTAGTAACAAGTATATATATATGTATAGTATTGTCCAGTACTTGACTCTGGTGTTGTGATACTGTAGTAACAAGTATATATGTGTAGTATTGTCCAGTACTTGACTCTGGTGTTGTAGTATTTACAGACCACATGACTCTTGACAAAGTCGTAACTGCTTTGATTTGTTTTCAAACCAAAATATGTCCAAACCTCAGCTTTAAAAGTAGCTGGACTCACTGTATCCTCTCGTCCTCAGTCATCTTGCGGGATTTCATTGTTCCTTTCATTGCAGAGGACAAATGCCTGCTGCCATCTAGCGGCCGGAAATTGAATCGCAACAAAAAAATGTATAATAAATACTTGTTAACTTTTAAATGACAAAAAGATCTAATTATTTAATTGTAAATACACACATAATGGAATATAAACCATTTAAGAACTATTGTACACAATACAATATGATCTGAGGATCTGTTAATGTGTCACTAATAACAAACATCCTGCTCTGACTTCAGTCTGTGGTGTTTCCATGGAGACGACTTCGTCCATCAGCCTCAAACGAAGACACGATGAAGTGGACGACGGCTCGTCCTTCCTGGACGAAGACATCTCCAGCAGCGACAGCGGCGACAGCTGCGACAGCGTCAACCCTCCGACCACCGCCGCCCTCGCACGTAAGAGTCCGACCCCCATAATCTCACTCGTTTTCCCTCGGGGAGACCCTGAACTCCGACCTTCTCGCCCCCCCCCCCTCTCGCAGCCACGTCCATCCTGCGGCACAAGAAGCCGGCGGCGGTGGCGGCGGGAGGCAACAAGCGCGTTCGCTTCGACGCCGTGACCGTCTTCTACTTCCCGCGGCGCCAGGGCTTCACCAGCGTGCCCAGCCAGGGTGGCAGCTCGCTGGGCATGGCTCGCCATCACTCGTCCATCCGCCGCTACACGCTGGGCGAGTTCGCCCGCGAGCAGGAGAGCAGCCGACGCCTGACGCTGCGGCAGCACCTGCGGCAGGAGAAGCTTCGCGCTCGCAAGATGAAGGTGGGTGTCGAGACCCTCCGCCGTGAAGGTCCACGTGACGACCGTTCTTCTTCTTCTTCAGCTGACCCGGAACGGCACGGTGACGTGCGAGCAGGCCGAGCTCCTGACGCTGGACGACGTCTCCGACGAGGACCTGGACGTGGACGGCGTGGAGGTGGACGACTGCTTCTTCCTGCAGCCGCTGCCCACCAAGCGCCGGCGCACCCTGCTGCGAGCGTCCGGCATCGCACGCATCGACGCCCAGGAGAAGGCGGAGCTAAGAGCCATCAGGTTGTCCCGCGAGGAGTGCGGCTGCGACTGTCGCCTGTACTGCGACCCGCGGCGCTGTGGCTGCAGCCAGGCCGGCATCAAGTGTCAGGTGTGTGTTTATTTGTGTTTATTTGTGTGTGTACTGAAGACGTATCTCTATTCTTTCTTAATCTACAATTAACATTAACACATTGTTTGATGTTGTTTTGTGTTGCAATTCAACTTCCTGCCGCTGGATGGCAGCAGTTTTTACGCCCTACGCAGCTAAGGGAACAATTAAATCTAGTCGATGACTGAGGACAAGAGGATACAGTGACTCCAGCAGCTTTTAAAGCTGATGTTTGGATATATTTTGGTTTGAAAACAAATGAAAGCAGTTACGACTTCGTCAAGAGTCATGTGGTCTGTAAATACTACAACACCAGAGTCAAGTACTGGACAATACTACACATATATCCTTGTTACTACACTATCATAACACCAGAGTCAAGTACTGGACAATACTACACATATATACTTGTTACTACACTATCACAACACCAGAGTCAAGTACTGGACAATACTACACATATATACTTGTTACTACATTATCACAATACCAGAGTCAAGTACTGGACAATACTACACATATATACTTGTTACTACACTATCACAACACCAGAGTCAAGTACTCGACAATACTACACATTTATACTTGTTACTACACTATCACAACACCAGAGTCAAGTACTGGATAATACTACACATATATACTTGTTACTACACTATCACAACACCAGAGTCAAGTACTGGACAATACTACACATATATACTTGTTACTACACTATCACAACACCAGAGTCAAGTACTGGACAATACTACACATATATACTTGTTACTACACTATCACAACACCAGAGTCAAGTACTGGACAATACTACACATATATACTTGTTACTACACTATCACAACACCAGAGTCAAGTACTGGACAATACTACACATTTATACTTGTTACTACACTATCACAACACCAGAGTCAAGTACTGGATAATACTACACATATATACTTGTTACTACACTATCACAACACCAGAGTCAAGTACTGGACAATACTACACATTTATACTTGTTACTACACTATCACAACACCAGAGTCAAGTACTGGACAATACTACACATTTATACTTGTTACTACACTATCACAACACCAGAGTCAAGTACTGGACAATACTACACATTTATACTTGTTACTACACTATCACAACACCAGAGTCAAGTACTGGACAATACTACACATATATACTTGTTACTACACTATCACAACACCAGAGTCAAGTACTGGACAATACTACACATTTATACTTGTTACTACACTATCACAACACCAGAGTCAAGTACTGGACAATACTACACATTTATACTTGTTACTACACTATCACAACACCAGAGTCAAGTACTGGACAATACCTTACCTTACCTTACCTTACTACACATATATACAGTACTTGTTACTACAGTATCACTATATATCACAGTACATCATATCTGACCTGCAGGTGGACAGGATGTCGTTCCCGTGCGGCTGCTCCAGGGACGGATGTGGAAACTCCGCCGGTCGTATCGAGTTCAATCCTCTCCGGGTCCGAACCCACTACCTGCACACCATCATGAAGCTGGACCTGGAGAAGAGGAGACCACTTGAACCAGGGGACCACTACCCAGACCCCCAGTCCTCGCCCTCCTCCTGCCCGGCGGCCCTGCAGCTGGAGGCGGCCCAGACGGTGGTGGAGGTGCAGCACCTGCTGGAGCGAGAGAACGAGGCGGCGGTGATGCACCTGCAGAGTGTGGAGGAGCAGGAGCGGCGGGTGAGGGAGGGGGACGCGCTGCAGGGGAGGGAGCAGCCCCTCTGTCTGATGCCTGCTGTGCTGGAAGGGGAGGAGACCCTCCTGCAGGGGCCCTTCCCCCCAGGGGCCACCGTGCTTTGCATCACTGACAACCAAGAGGAGGCGCCGTCGCACCTCCTCAAAGACTCACTGATGTACTACCAGCTCAGTCCTGTGGAGGGGGAGGCCATGGAGGAGGAGGACCTGAAGAAGACCCCAGGAGTAGTGGGGAAGGGGATCCTGAGGGCCGAGACCCTGGGAGAGGACACTAATGGGATGGAGGAGGAGACAGAGGCGATGGACGAGACCCCTGAAGTGATGGGTGAGACAATGAAGATGTTGGAGGAGGAGACCCCTCAGGTCACCCAGGAGGCTGTCAAAGTGATCGAGAAGATCCCTGAGCTGATGGAGGAGACTCCTGAGATGATGGGGGAAAGTCCTGAGGTTATGGGGGAGACCCCAGAGGTTATGGGGGAGACCCCAGAGGTTATGGGGGAGACCCCAGAGGTTATGGGGGAGACTCCTGAGGCGATGGTTGAGACAATGAAGGTGTTGGAGGAGGAGACCCCTCAGGTCACTCAGGAGGCTGTCAAGGTGATCGAGAAGATCCCTGAGGCGACAGGGGAGACTCTTGAGGCGATGGGGGAGACTCTTGAGGCGATGGGGGAGACTCTTGAGATGACGGGGGAGACTCTTGAGCCGAAGGGGGAGACTCCAGAGGCGAAGGGGGAGACTCCAGAGGTGAAGGGCGAGACTCCAGAGGCTAAAGGGGAGACTCTTGAGGCGATGGGGGAGACTCTTGAGATGACGGGGGAGACTCTTGAGGCGATGGGGGAGACTCTTGAGATGATGGGGGAGACTCCAGAGGCGATGGGGGAGACTCCAGAGGCGATGGGGGAGACTCTTGAGATGACGGGGGAGACTCCAGAGGCGACGGGGGAGACTCTTGAGGCCATGGGGGAGACTCCTGAGCCGAAGGGGGAGACTCCTGAAGCTACATGGGAAACTCCTGAGCCGAAGGGTGAGACTCTTGAGGCGATGGGGGAGACCCTTGAGGCGACGGGGGAGACTCCTGAGATGACAGGGGAGACTCCAGAGGTGATGGGGGAGACTCCTGAGGCGACAGGGGAGACTCCTGAGGCGACGGGGGAGACTCTTGAGGCCATGGGGGAGACTCCTGAGCCGAAGGGGGAGACTCTTGAGGCGATGGGGGAGACCCTTGAGGCGACGGGGGAGACTCCTGAGATGACAGGGGAGACTCCAGAGGCGATGTGGGAGACTCCAGAGGTGATGGGGGAGACTCCTGAGGCGACGGGGGAGACTCCTGAGGCGACGGGGGAGACTCTTGAGGCCATGGGGGAGACTCCTGAGTTGACGGGGGAGACTCCTGAGTTGACGGGGGAGACTCCTGAGGGGATGGGGGAGACTCCTGAGCCGAAAGGGGAGACTCTTGAGGCGACGGGGGAGACTCCTGAGTTGACGGGGGAGACTCCTGAGGCGACGGGGGAGACTCCTGAGTTGACGGGGGAGACTCCTGAGGGGATGGGGGAGACTCCAGATGCGATGGGGGAGACTCCTGAGCCAAAGGGGGAGACTCTTGAGGCGACGGGGGAGACTCTTGAGGCGACGGGGGAGACTCTTGAGGCGACGGGGGAGACTGCTGAGGCCATGGGGGAGACTCCTGAGCCGAAGGGAGAGACTCCTGAGGCGACGGGGGAGACTCTTGAGGCGAAGGGGGAGGCGACGGGGGAGAGTCCTGATGAAGATCTCTCACCCGGGGGTGGGTGGGTGAGGAGTAAATCTGAAATTCAACTTGAAGAATTTGCTGAGTCGGCGGCTCAGCGCTGTGATGACATCATCGTGCCTGTGAACCTGCAGGACCAGCTCCTCCTGGAGGTCTGATCCTTTTGCACAATCGGCTTCGTCCGAGAAGAACCAGGTTCGGACCGTCGTCGCGGAGACGTTGTGCCCGAGAAAAGCTTCAGAACTTGAAACTGGAAATGTGAGCGACAAAAATATGCATGATTTAAAAAAAAAAAGGTCGAAGGCGGATCATTGAGGAACATTTGAAAGAGGATTTAAAAATATATATATAATCTTAAAATGTAGATCTATACGTTCCCTTTGAGTTTCATTCAACATGAAATGAACGTTTACGATGACGTTGTTTTTGTTCTCATATTTTCATCTGCTGTGATTCTTGAAGCTTTTTTCGTGGCGCAGCAGAAGGTCACCTGAAGGTCACTCACCTGAAGGTCACTCACCTGAAGGTCACTCGCCTGAAGGTCACTCGCCTTCAGAAGCTAAAGAATCTGTCGTTACGTTTCTGTGGATCATAAAAAAAAGAGCCTTTAAAAACGACTGAACGTCCTGGAAATACTTGTTACCTGTGTACTGTAACATCGCCGCCGCTGCTCGTCCAGCAGAGTGTTTAGCTGTGTGTGTGCGTGTGCGTGTGTGTGCGTGTGCGTGTGTGTGCGTGTGCGTGTGTGTGTGTGTCGGCGACATGTGGGCGTAGAGGGTTTTATATATTAGCCATTTTCTATTAAGGATCATTTTGCCTTTTTCAAACAGGAAGTCACGGATGATATTTTACTGCCATGTGACCAAAGATAACAAGTTTTGGACTTTCAGATCAGAGCCAGCGTTTTACTCCATTTTAACTCTTTTTTCCGTTTAAATCTCTTTTCTATTTTCTATGTTTTATTATTTTTAAAACGTTAACCAGCATTTTGTGTGCAATATTTTAGTCCTCTTCCTTTTTACAGTTTTCTTTTTATTTCTCGATGATATACATGTTTTCTTTTGGTCGCAGTATTTCAGTTTTTCATAGTATTTGTTCGTTTTTACCATTTTAATGCCTTTTTTAAAAATATTTACCAACTTTTATTTGACTTAGTTTTTCTGAATGTTGCCTTGACAGAGCTTTTGTTCTCTTTTCTCTGATTCCAATTTATTTTTCTAACCATCTGTTGCCTTTTTTTGTAACTTTATGTCCTTTTTTTCCTCTTCTTTTCTGCCTAATTTAAAAGTTCTTCTGTAAAAAGAAGCGAAACGCTCCGTGCTCTGGTCGCACAACTTTCTTCTGAGAATAGAATCTGTGTTTTTACTTCCCGACACTAGAAACTACTGTCATGTTTGTCAACCTGTGTCACATGACGCATCACATGACCAGTTCTGTGATGTCATGACATCAAACTTTAATGATATTATTTTGAAAAAAATGTTGATTTAAAAAAATGTTGTCACAGAACATATTGTTACTTGTTTGGTCTCAAAGAAATAACTAACAAATGAACTGATAACTTTATCTAAGTTGACAGAGACTAGTGTCGATTCCTAAACTGACCACCAGGGGTTTGAAAATTCCGAAATGATCCTTCGAGGTGCTGACGTTTGAGATTATCTGCAGCTTTTGTTTGTCACGAATATTTAATTTTTTATACTTTTTTTTTTTCCAGTGTCATGTTTTCTACATTCAAGCGATCCGTGACGTCCTTCTTTGGTTTTGTCTTGAATCACTTTCTTTTTGCTTTTGAACGTTTCATGTATTTGCACCAAATCACGTGACGAGGTGAAGATGAAGGATGTTTGAATGAGTCAAAAGAAGTTGTTATATTAAAAAAAAAAGAACTGTTGCAGCCTCTGAACATACATTTTTGTATCCTAAATTAACAAAATAAAAGCTAATAAAAACGACTTTTGCTCATTGTATTCTTTTTAATACTGAAGGAAAAGATTTTTCTACCCATTTAACATTTTAATTTACTTTACTTTATCTATAACTTTGCCTTATCCGCTTACACGTTTATCTATACGTATATTTTCAGGATTTAAACACAAAAATATACACTTAAGGAAATGTTCTAAAGTTTTATCCGTAAAATTTACAATTTTACTTGTGTCTTTTTGAGATTCCCGCCATCTTGTTTTCACTGAAGTGGATGTAATGCACGATCACGCCACAGTGTGGCGCTGCCTGTGTGGCGAATAGTTTTGAAAACAAAACCGTAACCATAACTTAGTTCTTAAATACGTTGTTTACAGTTTGGATCAAAATAGAAACACTAATAATAATCTATTATAAAATATACCTACGATTTACATCCGACTTCCCTTCGTTTTATTCATTCTATACTTTTCTCATCCCTTCCTTCTCCCCTCCCTCTATTTCTCTTTTCTTCCTGCTTCCTTCCTTCAAGTCTTTCTTATTCAGCTCTTTTCTATTTTGAGTTCATCCTTCCTTTATTCCTAAATCATCCAACATGGGGTGCGAAGTTTAATCCTCATCAAAACAACGTTATTTTAAAACTGATGTTTTCTTTTCTCAACAGTCTCTTCTTCTATTTCTGTTCCCTCGCTCACCCCTAATCCTCTCCTTCGCTCCGAGTCAGAGGAGGACTAGTAAGGAAAACATGGAAGTTTCCTCACTTTCTCTCTGAGCGCGAAGACTCCCTGAGGAAAGTCCTGACTCATGCAGTCCTGCTGGGCTGCGTCATCGTCCAGCTGAGGGGTCACGGACACGCCCTCGCTTCCCTCTCTTCCCTCTCATCCCTCCATCCTCGTCCTGCAACATGGAAATAATTACATCAACAACGTCTCGAGAGAATCTCTGGAAACTTTATCTTCTTCCAAAGACTGTCATCCATCATTTTATATTTCATTTTTCATGTCAGTTTCTTTCTTTTTTTCATTCTGCTGGAACCTTGTTTTCTTTTCCTTCTTAAAAATGTTACTTGTTGTTGTTTTTTGTTGTAATTTATCTGTAAAAATAAGATTCTAATTACTTCATTAAGATGAGAGTGAAAGAGGGGTCGTGGAAGGAAAAAATGACATGAAAAGATAGAAGGAAGAGAAGAGGGAAAGAAGGTAAAGCTATGTGGAGAAGGAAACAAGAAATGATGAGGAAAGAAGGGATGAAAGGAAGGATGGAATGAATAAACACAAAGGAAGGAAGGAAGGAGGACGGATGGAAGAGGGAAGAGAAGAAGGAAAACAAGGAATTGTAAAGAAAAGAAAGTCATAATGAGTTCCTAAGATCTACTTCCTGTAACGAACGCCGACATTCCTGGCCAGACTCTGATCAAAGGTCAGAGGTCAGCACACACTCCTTCATGTCATTAATCTTACAAGAGTCTGACATGCACTGCTGATGCGTTGTCATGTGATTGACAGGTGGATCACATGTGAACGACCTTTGACCCGATTGATGTTCTCTCCTCCCCTAGACTCCGTCCTCCATGAGTTCACGCTGACATGACCCCCCCGGTGGACCTGGTCTCTATAAGGACAGGCGAGGAGTCGTGGGGTCCCACATGGACTTATAAGGAGCAGCGGTGGGTGTTCGGCGTTTAACAGCCACTCAGCGTCCCAAACATTCTTGTGTTTACAGGAGCTGCACTCGTACGTCCAGGAACGCTCCTGACTCACAGGAAGTGCAGCACAAGAGAACAGGAAGTGGAAGTGTTCGGGAAATGATGGCGGAGAGAGAAACACGAGGCTTTGTCAGAAGTTTGGTTTCATGAGCTGCTTTGAGAATCACATCTTCAGATCTGACTGAAGGTGTTTCCTTTAGGATTCACACATTCATCCCTTCATTTACAATCTTATTACATAGTCATTTCTTCATTTACAATCTTATTCACACATCATCCCTTCATTTAAAATCTTATTACATATTCATCCCATCATTTAAAATCTTATTACATATTCATCCCTTCATTTCCAATCTCTTCACACATTCATCCCTTCATTCAAAATCTTTTAACACATTCATCCCTTCATTTACAATCTTTTAACACATTCATCCCTTCATTTACAATCTTTTAACACATTCATCCTTTCATTTAGGCATCTATCTAGGTTTTTATCCTTTCATTTAGGATTATTTTCACATATTCATCCCTTCATTTACAATCTTATTACATATTCGTCCTTTAATTTAGGCATTTTTCCATGTTATTATCCATTAATTTAGGATTTTTCACATAATCATCCTTTAATATACAGCCTTATCCCATATGTATCCATTCATTGATACATATATTATCTATATATTATTATCACAGATCAATAAAGTATCAATAAATTAATCAATATAACTCCTCACATAGTCATCCATCCATTTCCATGTGTGTTCACTTATTCATTCATCCATTAAGGCTGTTTTCTATACTTTTTACATATTCATCCATCCATCTAATCTATTTACATATTCATCCATTTATTTACACATCTTTTTACTTATTCATCCATCCATTTATTTCTAAATATTATTATTCATGTATTCATCCATTCATTTAGGGTCATTTTCACACATTCATCCATCCATTTAAGCATCTATTCACATATTCATCCACTCATTGCATTGGTTTACATGGTCGTTTAATCCTTCAAACATATATCCATTAATTCATCCATTCATTTACTTATTTGATCACATATTAATTCATCCATTCATTTACTTATTTGATCACATATTAATTCATCCATTCATTTACTTATTTGATCACAAATTAATTCATCCATTGCATCGATTCAGATCCATTAATTCAGGATTCTGCTCAAATATTCATCCTTTCACGTTCATATCTTTTTACAACTCATCTTAAAAACCTTTTATTTCCTTGCTTCTATCTCAGCATGAAACAGTGTTTTAACCACGTGTTCACTCATTCATGCATCACACCTTCACATTCATCCATCCATCATAATTCTAATTTGCTAAAGTGTTTCTGATGATGATCGATGTTTCCTCCTCAGACTCGTGAGATAACATTCAGCCTCTCACCGATGAACCGGCGTCAGGAAGTGACGACCGGATCTCTGGACCGATGAAGGAGTGAGTCGGTCCTGGTCTGCGGCTGATGAAGTGGTGACGGAGTTGTTGTGTCTGACGCTGCCAGCGACGCCCGAAATCACAGCGACAACTGTTTACGTCTGCGACCAGAACCTCTGTGGAGACCAGTACTTTAGGACTCCGGTGCGGAGGAGAACCCGGTCACGTGACCGGACAGGAAGTGAGCAGCAAACGGACGCTCTAGTTTCACTTTAGGATCGCAAAGTGTGGGAAACGCCGGAGGGTAGGTGTGAAACGATCGCGCTGCTGCGCCCACACTTTTTACAGTCACGTTCCCGCACAGCAGAGCTCCGACAGCACAGGGGTCAGAGGTCGTGGCATTACCCAGCAGAGCAAATAAACCCTGGCGGTGACCAACCGTGACGCTCGGACTCACCGGGTGTGTTTTTCCGAGCCCTCGAGTTCTGGTCTCGGGACACATGCGTGGGTCGCGGCCTGAGGGGTCCGGGGGGGGGGGGGTGACCCCCTACATGGACTGAAGTGATCGTTTTGTGGTGGTTTTTTAACAAGTTGCTGAACAATAGACAGAGTTTACAAGAAGGTTCAGGGTCCGGAGGCCGATGGGAACATTATACTTTATATCCCCCACACTAGGCCTGAAGCGACACTGATCTCAACATATATTCAACTCGTAGTACCATATATTTCGATGCACTTGTATAGTAGATGTAGATATAGTAGTACATCGATATGGTGATATATATATCGCGATATATTTTTACAAGATACTGTATCGATAATCGAAAACACTGTATCGATTATTAAAAAAACAATCCACATGCAAACATTTACGTTTGTTTATTTTTCTATTGCAATTCAACTTCCGACCGCTAGATGGCAGCAGTCGTTACGTCGTCCATGGCTAGAGAAACAATGAAATCCTGTGAGATCCTGGCGATGACTGAGGACGAGATGATACAGTGGACTCCAGCGGCTTTTAAAGCTGACGTTTGAAGTATTTCGGTTTCTACTTCTGCAACGCCAGAGTCAAGTACTTGACAATACTACAAATATATCCTTCTTCCTACAAGTATCACGATATATCGCAATCGTATCGTTGACACTGTATGGTGATGCGTATCTTGTCGCCAGAGTCTTGCTAATACACAGCTGCTGGATTCGACTGCATCCTCTCATCCTTAGTAATCGCCAGGACATCGCAGGATCTGATTGTTACTTTAAATTAAATATCGATCTAGTGCTCTTGAATATTGTTACTGTAAAAAGAAAAGAATATTAATATATATTGTGTATTAAATCTTACACTTCTACACATCATGATTGACGTCAATTAAGCTGTAATTTTCTCCGCCCTCTTTCGGAATTTTGCAAAAGATCGACGAGGAACGTTTTGAAGATCATCTACCCCTCCTTTAATATGATCACGATGACGCAACGATCGTTTTGCTTGAATTCAATGTTTTTTTTCCCTCTGGTTTTTATAAACATATCGTTTCAAACGCTACCACATGGGGGCCCCGGGGCCAGAGTCGATCTTTCATAGACGGTGACGAAAGGGTAAATTGTTGCAACATTATGTTCTTGTTTTGAACTCAACAATAGACACCCACACGGCTCCGCTGCGGGAAATGTTTGTTTCCTCAGAGGGGGGGATCGGGGGGGATCGGGGGGGTCCTTGTGATGATTTATCAAAAACAATCATGTGTCTTGAGTCATTCGTGGCGTTGCTAAGAGTTTGTGTTGGAAACAATGTGTCGGGCTCTCGCCGTGACAAATCTGTCATCCACTGTGGAATATCTCACCCAACATCACCTCGCCCTCCCTTCCTCCGCAGACTCGCAGGCAAATATTTGGGGGGGTCGGGGGGGATTAGCTTGTTTGTTAAGTGTATGTAGCAGGAAGTTTCCCAAAAGCTTTTACTCTGAAGGAATTTCCTGCTTTTAAGATTGTATCAGTGGAGCAGGTGAAGAAAGAAAAGGGGGAGGAAGGAGGAGGAGGGGAGAACAGAGTTGGTGAACAACAGCTACAGGAAAAACTTTATTTTTACCAAACAGGTCAAAGGTTGGAACGCTTCACCTGGGTCAGAAGCAGAAGTTCTGGTCCATCTGTCCTCGGGTTTGTCCCAAAGTCTCATGATCACCGGTCGACTCACGTACGCCGACTCCGACATGACCACTAGGGGGCTCCCTCCTGCTGAGAAAAGCAGAATTTGTGTCGTAAAAACCCGCGAGGTCATGAGTCGCTCGGAGGGTTGACCGGGTTTAACGATGAAGCTGAGTCACGCCCCCCCTGTGACGAGGTGTTCCTCAGACAGTCTGAACAAATGAGTCAGTAATGATCTGAGCGACTCACAAGTCAGAGCAGGTCGAGAAATTCAGTCGCACGACAAGAGTTTCACACTTTGCTATCAGAGTAAAAGATAAAGCCGCTGAGTTCCTGTTCTGATAATAACCGTAAACACACACTCTGTACAATCTCTCACGTCTAAATTTGAAACAGTCCTGTCCAGTGTTATGCTGCACTTTACACTTGTCACCATGGCAGTGATGATGTCACGGCCCTGGTTCTGGGGAGTGAAGCCACACCCCCTCATGTTCGTGCTGTCAGGAAACGAAAGTTCAGCCCGGACGAGCAGAACTTTACACACACACTAACGGTCATGTTCCCGTCAAACTCCTGTTAAGAGTCGCGCCGGGGATGGTTGCCCGGGCGACACGCTGAGGAGGGAAGTGGTCGATCATCTGTGAGATTCTCAGACGCACGACTCACTGCAACGATGACATCGTCGACCATACGTGTGAAGGACCATACAAAGTCTGCTCTGAAGATGAACCCCCCCCCTCTCTAATGACACACACAACCATGAAGTGTGTCCCGGTTACACTGTAAGATTATGACGACAAGAGGAAGAAATGTATGGTTGTCATGGGAACCGACGACAGGGTCACATCGGGGTCAGACTCCAGGGTAGTTGTTGACCTCTTACAGTCACTCATAGACACAGTTGAGACTATTATTATTGCCACCAGGTCCATCCATCCTACTGCTGCCACCACTGGCCGCTGCTCTCCCCACTGACAGGGTCTCCAGTTGAGACCCCCCACCCCCCCAGCACAGCTGCCGTCCATACTCATGTGACGGTATCTTCTGCTGAGAGCAGTGGGAAAGTTTGACCTACAAATCTTCCACATGTAATCCGCCTTCAAGACTTCGACCACGCCTTGAACTTCAGTCCCAAAAAACAAAGTGAGGGAACGAGAGCCCTCCAGGATTAGGTTCTGTGAACCGGCAAGTGCCCCTAACAGCTGTGATCCGGACCCCAGACACCCAGGATTACACCCCCCCCCCTACCCTCCCCTCGCCCCGGTCCCTGCCGGGATCGCAGTTATAAATACGATCAGAACTCTGCTGCCAAATTTGGCCCCAAACGTTGGAGGCCTGAAGCTTGCAGTGAATCAGTTAAACTAACATTTGTTAATTCCAGCAGCTTGCTTTATTAAAGGTCTCCATTTAACTGCTTTTCACGGCTCCGCGGCCCTTCCGTCCTGCAGCTCTGGAAAATAAAACATTCCCACACACTGTCAGACCACCAGGAATATCCACTGTATTTTAACGCCATCAGCTATTCTCGTTTAAAGCAAACATAGGATTGTTTGTTCACACAGGTACGATGAATTTATACTCATTTATACATGTTATACTAAGATACGAGTAAAAAAAAAAAAGAAACATTTACTTATGCGCACGTGAAAAGTACGGAGAGAAAAAACATGTATTAAAACCTAGAGCAAGATACGTTTTACAAATGTAAAATTGTTATAAATACTAACATTTATTTTAGATATTTTCAATCGAGCCGGTAACAGAATAAAAGTAAGGATAGACAGATTATCGGCATTTTGATTGGTTACATATGATCGGTCACACGCAGAGCCACAGAACGTACGAAAAAATAATACAAAATGGTTGATGGAAAAATCTTTACCAAATAATCACAAACTCACTAAATGGACAAATATATTTGAAGTAAAAACAGTAAAGTGAACGCTGGAATGAATCAGTTCTCTGCACTTTGTTGTATTTACTTTATACAACTTCAGCTTTTTTTATTTATTTATTTAATGTTCACTGAAATTCATTTGCGATGCTGCTCTCGCTGGAAACTCAAAAAACGTAACTCTTTTTTGGTTGTTATTTTAAAACAAATGAAGTTGATGTTCTACGATGTTTAATAAAAATATGCTTAAACAGAGTTAAGTGTTGGTGTTTGTATTAGTCAAAAAATTGATGCCAATATATTAACTTTTAATGCAAATTAATATTGGCTCCAAATATTGGTTATCAGCCTCCTTGACTACTAATAATCGGTAAAAAAAACAAAACACAAACATATCGGTCTATCTCTAGTTAAAAGTAAAGTATAAATAATTATATTATAGTTTAATGAAAATACAACACAAGATTAAATCTAAACGGAATAATAAAACATGATAAATTAATCAAATTGAACAAGAGACATTGACGAAAAATGATATAAATAATGATCAATAAATACAAAATAAAATACATTACATTCAATTAATTAATATTAAATGGTCTGAACGGATAGAAAGAGTTCTTAAAATACTTTCTCTTACTGATCCAAAATTTCCCAATTTTGAATATAATTGTGTTAATTGTTCTATTTTTTATTCATTAATCTTTTAACTTATTTCCATTCTCTCTCCTGTGGGCACAAATACGGAGGCCCTAGGGGGACATGGAAAAAAAGTACACAACATTTCAAAACAAACAAAAAACAGCCAGAGAAAAATATATATATTACTGATATATTTGGCCAATAAAACTGTGTTTGAGTCTGATTTTAAATACCATTTGAGTATTTATTTGAAATTGATCGCTGAATCGTGTTTGTAATGAATAAACCTTCAGTAATTCAAGTATATAAAAATAAAGTTATGATTCTCAATCGAGTTCAAAACGTAAGATTATATTAAAGTTGAGTGTTTTATCAAGATCACGTTGTTTCAGTCTTTAATCTAATCCTAGCAAAAGTAATATCATTTCTGAAGAAGGCTCTGTGATCCTCCACGCTGTGTCGCGGGCGGAGGGCGCGACAGACCCCGCCTCAGGACCCCGCCTCAGACTCCTCCTCCTGGACCTCCGGTTCTTCATGAAGCTCTGGGACCTCAGATGATCACTGGAGCCTCCAGAACACGCTCGCGCCCGCCAGTCCCCTCTCACTCGAGCGCGCGCAGGATGCTCTTCTGACGCTCCTTCCACTCGGGACTTGTTTTTTTGGGAGTTTACACAAACTTTTTTTGGGGACTTTCCTTCTTCTCCTCATGATGTTCCTGGAGGTCCTGCGCGCACACGCGCCGGGTCCTGCTCTGCTGGCCTCGCTTCTCTCGCTGCTGCTCTGCACCGACGCCTTCAACCTGGACGTGGAGTCTCCTCTGGTTTACTCCGGACCTCCTGGAAGCTACTTCGGATACGCCGTTGACTTTTACCGGCCGGACTCGTCAAGGTGAGCTTTGTTTTTGAATCCTGAACTGTGGCCAAAATAACGGAGATCTCTCTTGAAAACAAGAGGTTTTGAAAACATTTCCTCTGGAATTTAATTCAGTTTCCATGCAGTCATGTCCTGACTTTTACAATCACCGACAATAACAACAATGACTCCGTTTCCAAGCCTTCGACTCTAATGTTATCACGAACAATCCCAGCGTTTAAGAGGCTGTTTGTTCTATTTTAAGACTCACAATTGAGTGTTTTAACGTGATAAGTGTCAGTTGAAGCTGCTGAGCCTGTTGCTGGTCCACAAATGCTGGATCCAGATCTTCTCTGTGACTCACACTCGAGCAAAACAACAAATTGTTTACTTCAAATGCAGATGCTTTAAGGTTCAACAAGACACTTTTTGGGACTTTAAAATCAGCAGCACCTGGATGGCAGATTTTGAGTAGAGTTTCCAGTCTGCAGTGGTCAGTATCCATCAGCCCGACGGTTTATCGGAGACGTATCGGAACAAATTTAGATTTTTTTCTGTAGCCGCCTGAAGTACAAGGAGTAGTGCCGGTACCAGTGGTACCAGAGTTCACAGCTGTTTTCAGGGGTCAACGGGGACACCTGAACCAGTGCTTGTATTATCTGGCTGTGGTGGTGATTCCATGTTTGCATCTTCTGGTTGAGTCTTCATCTGAGGTCAAGTTTCTTGGATTTTGTTTGGGGAAAAAGAGCTGAGCCATGAGGGGGATTGTTCGACTTGTGGTGTTCCTTCTCTTGTCAACAACTGGAATCTTGGTCTTGATATTCTTTCGACATTCATTCTGAGACTCTGGTTATTGGTATCAACAACATCACTATCCCTAACTCGTCCCAGCAAGCCAGGGTTCCAGCACTTAAATCTCTGGTGAGCTTGAAACTGAATTATCTGAAGTGTCGTGATCTTATTTCCATCGTCCAAATATCACAAATGAAATCCCCCCCGACACACACACACACACACATTCTTCCAGATCAGCCTCTGGCATCTTCCCGAGGGATTTGTGCCGGCAGCCGTCCTTGCGGTGGTCCGAGGAGACACCCTGACTGGCCCGTCGACTCCTGATTTAATTTGGTGTGGATCCGATGGGGAGGCTGACCGCTCGGCCCGTCCGCCTGGATGGAACCTGTAATTGTGCTAATGGTTATTAAAAATGTGGCTCGCTGCGATCAGACTTCCTGACCGAGCTCCAGAATGTTTCAGCAGCCGGTATGTTGGGATTTCAAGACCCGGGGCTGCCGGCCAACTGGGCCGCGAGCGGATCCAGTTTCCATCACTCCTCCTCCTCTCCTGGACTCAGACGTAAGGGGGGACCCCTTCCTTCCCCTTCCTTCGGCTTCTTAAGAGCTGCCGGGAAAAGATTTAGGGTCGGGATTCTACCTCCGCTTATCAAGCCCGGCCTCACAATAGCACTTAGGTATGATTTAAGACTCTCCGTTGACCCCCCTCCGCCTCCGTGGACAACCTCATGCACTGATGTCATCCTCCAGGGCTTTTTAATTCCTTCACTTTCCCTCCCCTCGTCTCTCTGCACCTCATTAAGCGTGCGAGTGGGACGACGTCATCGTATTGATGAAGTCAAAACTCCGGCTTTGTTGTGGACCAGAGTGCTGAGTCGCCGCTTTTCCCCTGCGTGAGCCGGAGCGGAGATTTGTGGTCGGGACGCTTCCAGGATGACGGCGACATGTTGTGGACCTGAGACTTTTTAAGTAAGACAGGGACCACCAGGCCGGTGTCGTGTCTGGACCCGGGCTGTGGCTCTAGTCCCAATGTCTCCTGGATGACTCTACTGACTCGGTTTCTTTGTTTAGAAACGGCTTTAGCTTTAAAAATCAATCTTCTTCAGGAAGTTGAGATGTTTAACTCGAGTTGTGTTGTTGTCGCCATAGCAACCCAGGATGATTCCCATGACTTCCTCCTTGTAGCGGAAATGTCGAACGAACTGATTCTTCATCGACTTCTGCATCTCTGAGAGGTCATCGTATCTCCCCTTTTTTTCCTCCCTCTCATCGTCGCCGTGGAAACGCGTGGGAGCGGGAGCCTCTGGAATCTCGGGGTGGTGCCCTTATCTAGAGGTCGAACATGGGAGTCGAGCTTGTCAGGTGATGTTTAACTTTGAACAGGGGGAGATGTTGACGTGCGACCCATAAAAATGTAGATTACACAAGTCGCACTTTCACAATCATTTCATCAGAAACAGGAAAAAAAAATGGATGTTGAGATGAATGTTGGCAGAACTGTGTGTGTGTGCACTCACTGTGTGTGTGTGTGTGTGTCCCTCTTTTTGTGTGTCGCCACTCAAGGGCCAATAAACATGTCAAACTCTCTCCCACATTGACGTTGAAGTTCTGACAATGAGTTTATATACTCTGGTCTGTCGAGCCCTCCGGCCTCAAGTAATGAAATTAAAACTGGACTCTGGCAGCTGGCCCACCGTGGAGATCACCGGGGGGGGGCGGAGTCTGCTCCTGACACACACACACTCACACACACACTCACCAGGAAGAGCGGGAGGATGTGCGGCCGCCTGGTGTGTGTTATTCCACATGTCCTCCCTCTTCGACTTCAGCGTTCTGACTCTGAAACACAATCAAACGACGGCAGCTAATAACTCTGCTGGATCTGTGGCGACAGGAGGGAGGGGGCGAGGGGTGGGAGATAGAGGGGGGGTCAAAGGTCGGGGGCAGTAAAGAGAAATAACAGACTCACTCTTGAGCTTATGAAAGAAGACTCTTGTCCATAATGTTGAACCTGATGTCACTAAGGCTGGACTGACAATCGCTCACTTTGCAGACTGGCCAAAACATTACGACCATCGGGGGTTCATGTGCGACAGTGGTCCATACTTACTGGTCGGTGTCTTCGGGTTCTGGTTCTAGTCAGGAGACGAGTGAGGGTGTTTTAATGGACTGGAACATGAGGACCGTCTGTGAGTCCAACATGTGGAGGGAGGCCCCTGAGCTTAACTTCCGCTATCAAGGTCAAGTTAAGCTAATATTGACTCGGGTCACTTTCTGACGCTCAGGCCTCGATGTTTTGTCTGCGTCTGGTCATCGCGTACGATCATGTGCCGCCGTTCCCACCGTCCGCCTTAACTCAAGGCAATTTCATACCTGAGCTCTTCCCATGTATTTGAATACAAAAGGCTTCCTTGTCCTCGAGGAGCATCTTCTCCAGGACTGGTGGACGTCAATTTGCGGTTTGAAAACGACATTAAAAAACATGACGATGCTGCAAATAAGAAAGTCACACATTTTCTAACCCCTGAGCAATCTGTTCCTTTTTAGAGTTATTTATATTTAAATTCTCTTCGTTTTCTACATCCAAAAAGACAGTTAATGCCTCCATACTGCACGTCTGTAACGTCCCTCTATTATTAGAGCCTCGACAGGAGGAATTATATCCAAGTATGGAGGTATTTGGATGACAAGTGTGTATTTGTGGACAAAGATGAAGACAAACTGAGCTCCAGTTGCTACATTAAAACGTTCATACGTTTTTCTTTATGACTCTAAAAACTAACGGGTTACTCTTAAAACAACCCCTCAACTTATTCAACATAAAAGTGGGCAGAAGAGCGACACTGTCTACTTGAACTTGACTCCCAGTTCGACAGAGAAGAAACGACTTCCTTTCATTCACTCAAGTGCTTCTTGTATATTTGGTCAGGAGGTTCTTGTCCCAGACAAAGACCCTCTTGGACCTGCTCATGCTTTAAAAGCCTCTTTTGTTTCAATGGAAAAAAAACGTATATGGTGCGTTCAAGGTCTGCTGCGTGAGTCGGGGATTGCCCCAGGACGTCATGTCTGGATTGGACGAAGGGGGGGGATTTGATCCGCTTCACCTCTGACTCACGATGTGACTCACACCTTTTAATAACGGATCTCTGCGATCTGGAATAAACGGATGAAGTCATGTTCAGCTGAGACTCCAGTGACATCATCCTGAGTCAAAGACCAGGTGGGCGGCTCCAGCTGCTCGTGGGTTAGGATCCTTTCACGGAAGACGACACGGAGGTCAACAGTAGTGGGGATGTAAAAATAAAGTGTGAAAAAGTGATGATTCGTACGGCAGCGCCAGTGTCGACATCTTCTGGTTTTCAGGATAAAAATAGAATTGTTTTCATATTTGAGCCATAATTAGTTTGACACTGAGGTCTTTGACTCTTCTGTCACAAGGCTGCATGTGGCTCGCCTCATGATTTCTTATTTAGTTCAGTCCTGATGAATTCATAACGTTTTCTCCACCGAGGATCTGCTAGAACTCCAGCAGCGACTGGTGGATTGTTTAAAAGGTCACATGACAGTTTTCATGAACTTCTTGGGGTGTCTGCAGACGTGTAGGTTATGGGTGAGGGGGGGGGGGAGGAGGGTGTTTCCACAGCTGCTTCACCTCCCCCTTTATATTGAGCACAGCCAGGGCTCTATCCTGAGGTGAGGGGACTGGACCCCCTGACGGGCTCATTGTGCAGAGGTGTGAACCAACGGTACTTAACCTCCCAGGAGGACGACCAGGGCCCGCTGGAGGTGTGAATCTGACAGAGGTGGGTTGTGTTTTCAGCGGTGAGGGGGGGAGCGCCATTATTTGTTATCAGATTCCCAAACTGCAGCACAAATCTTGTTTTTTCTAAAGTAGCTTGAAAGTTCTCCAAGAACCAGCTGCTGCTCCTCATCCACTGGAGGTCTTGTCAGCAGTTTATCCGTTAGCATCGGCGCTAACATAACTCATCTGCTCCTTCGTCACTTTGTTCTTTCACAATCCTGCTCGAAAATATTTCCCATTCTTTCCACCGTCACCGAGGGAGGATTGACTCGTCGGCTTCATCAGACAACGTCCGCCTTCTGTGCTTATCGGTGTCTGTGGAACATCAAGAGCTGATGTGATCTCTGGGAATAAAAACGTGTTTGTGGTCCCGTGACGCCGAAGAGAAGAGCTTTATTATTGCCCTTGTTTGGCCCTCGGAGTCCACCTGTCGCTGAGGGTTCTTCCGAGGACAAGAAGAAAACGTGGCCCCGGCTGTTTACTTCTGGTCCTCCTGAGATCCCTTTGGCTCCCGGTCAAGTTCATCCCCGCAACCAGAGTCCATTCATAGCAACAGAAGTCGACCCGACTGCTTCTCTCATCAGAGATGTGCGTGTGCGAGTCCATATGGCAGCCATCACCAAGCTTCTGTCTGGCTCGGCGATCGGGACCGAGATGTCAAGACACTTCCTGTTGCACTCATTACCAGGACATCAAATCTCTCTCACGATCTCATCTCCTTCAGCACCATGTCTGGTTGCCACTCAAGATGGTTAAGTTCCTTGTGAAGGACTCTTTTTTCGACCTTCTCGATCCTTTGGTCAGGTCTCTTTTCAGTGTCGGGCTGCTTTATGAAAACTCTTGCCTAAATTTATCCTTATTTCCATCACCATCATACTTTATTTCCAGCCTGTGACGAGGAACCTCCGGAGGCGTGTGGCACGTGAGGATGTCCTGCTGCAGCTCTGGGCTCCACGTGGACTCCAAACCTGCCAGAGTTGCTAATGTTTTTCCTTCGTTCTGGTTTCACGTGATTCCAATAGTGTTGCAGTGACATCAGCGGCAGCTGGAGGACAATTAAATGTGAAATGGGGGCAAAAAAAAAAAAAGTCTGTCTGTGGCGGAATGTGGCCCGCGACTGCAACCCCTCGTAACCTCATCATGAGGCGCATTAGCCTGGCTCCTGGCCGTTCTGCCGTGTCAGCGACTCGCAGCATCCTCCTTCGTTCTCGGCGTCACATAAAACGGCTGCTCTTCCCGTCACTGTGGCGGCGCTCCACGTCCTGATGAGATGTACGTCGGCTTCTGTGAGCGCCTGTGGTTCGCACCCGCAACCCCAAATCACTGGCAGTAGTTTAATTAATCGTCCTCTGGGTGGTTTGAAGGTCGACAGCCGCAGATGTTTGGCGTGAGGTTGACGGCGTCGGACTGTTTTACATCTGAATACAGGAACTTTTCCTTCAGGCTCCAGGCAATCGAGCCTCCCTGTGATGTCACGCTGACGTTTGTATTCAGATGTTTCTTCAGTTGGATTCAATTTTTTTCTCTTCGTGGTTTATTAGAACTTTGAGGAGGAAAAAACTGGAGTGTGAGGGAGAAGTAGAAGAGCTACAAAGCTCCTGTCATATCCATGTAAAAGTGTTTCATGATGATGTTTGTTGAGCTGCTGCGCGGTCTCGCCAGAAGACTTGAAGAGATGTACATGTGTGCGACTCCGCCCTGCTCCAGAAGCACACGTGTTGGTGTGGAACCAAGAACCGGGCCCCGTGCTGTGCTGCGGACGGTCGTCGAAGATTAGAAGCAGATCTGAGAACGGGCGTTGTTTGGTTAGAAACATCTCAAAATGTGTCGGCCCGGAAGAATCGGCCTCTAATGGCTCCTTATCTGGACCGGCCCCGGCGGCGTTAGCATCTAATGAAGCTCCATCCTCGGGTCCCTTTGTGTCGACGGGCGGGACATGCGAAAACAATTAATGGTCGGAACCATCAGATAACACGTGCTTGTTGTGTTTGAGGGACAAAAGATCATGGCAGCATTGAAAGCTGAATGAAAGAGGCTGGAAGACGAGCCACAGACGACAATCTTGTGGCTCCACAGTGAATTCTTCGGGGGATTCTGGAGACACTGGGCCTTGAAACGCTTTCTGTGATCGACCTCAAGAGTAGATTTTAATACATTCACTTTCTGCTAATGGTGACTTCTACATGCAAGTATTTACACTGTTTGCTCATATTTGTGAACAATTCAACTTTCGGACACTAGATGGCAGCAGTCACTACAGCTAAAAGATCAATGAAATTCCGCAAGATCGTGGCCACGACTGAGGACGAGAGGATACGGTCAATTCTAGCAGCTTTTAAAGCTGATGTTTGGACATATCTTGGTTTTAAAACGATTAAAAGCAGTTACGACTTCGTCAAGAGTCATGTGGTCTGTAAATTCTGCAACACCAGAGTCAAGTACTTGACAATATTACAAATATTATTACAGTGTCACAATACATTGTATTGTTTTCCTTGTATCGTGAGACGTATCGTAAGCCCTACTAAATAGGGTCTTTACCTAGCAGAGGTTTACGTGCGAGTTAAAATCTTTATGACATCACGATGATTGTAACTTTACGGTCCTGCTCTTCTGCGAGCCCTCGAGGGCAACACGCCGACTGTTGCGGCTCGTAGCAGGAAGGGTGGTCTCTTCCTGTTTGGATCCCCCCCCGAGACTCCGTCTGCTCTTACGGCTGCTTAACCCACATCAGAGACCGGCAGGACGTGATTCTTGTCGGCGGCGAGAGTGAGGTCAGGGCTGAGGAGCTCGGATGAGTCGTCCGTCGTCCTACAAGTGTCTCATAGTGGGTCGCCAGACTCTGCTGAGGTCCTGCAGCTGTGGAAACAACAAGTCCACTCTGCCCCCCAGCAGGTCTCGGCTCCGGCGCGTCATCCACCGGTACGCCGATGTTCCAGCTGTCACGATGATGTAAAACGCCGGCGTGGCCGTTAAAATGCTTGGTCCCTGAGTCAGGTCGCTGGATGTGCTGCAGCGCGAGTGGAGGGGAGGTCTGGAATGATCTTTAATGAGAGCCAGACTCGGAGGCTCAAATGAGTTTGGTGGAGAGTTTTGGTTTACAAGATCATTTAAAGCAGCAAACTAAATGTATTCTCACGCATTAGTGGAGTCATTTATAAGGAGCCAAAGAGCCATTAAACATAATCACAACCCAAAACTCCTAAAAAGGCTTATTTGTTCCAGTGTAGTAGGAACTGGAGCGTTCGTAAACGTCTTCATAACCAAACTCATCACTGGTCGTCGTGTCTGAGGATCAGTGTTTCCAGAAAGTCCATATTTGGTTGGTTTCCCTCCAGTTAGAAGGCGACAAAACAAAAGACACTGGGTTGTCAACACAACCAGGACTTGTAACTTTTCACAATCGATTGTGTTTTTGTAGTTTGTTTACAAATACCTGTAGTATATATTCACTGTGAATCTACAACAAGTATAACTATGATCTACCAAATACTGCAGAGTTTTAAATGTCAATATCTCGCTGTCGAGGCTACACATGGTGGAGACATTGTAGCCTCGAGACATTGTGAGACATTGTGTTGAAGCTCAATCCACTAACTTCACGTTCTCTCTGCAGTGCCAGCGTTTTGATCGGCGCTCCCAAGGCTCAGACCAATCAAGTCGGCGTCCAGCAGGGAGGATCCGTCTTCTACTGTCCCTGGAGCCTCGGCCGGTCCGACTGCCACGCCATTGAGTTCGACACGGAAGGTAGGAATCGGTTGTGTGTGAGTAGAGACGAGGCTACATGTGGGCTCCTCCCTCCATGATCCATCCATCATGAGGTCGATGTTACGTAACAATATTGATTTTCAGATGTTCCTCTTTGGACTTACAGGGAGAAATGTATGTCGATACAATTGTCGCGAACAGTGCCCACTTTCTTTGTCCATAAATTCACATTTAAAAAGATCATCCATGTCTGTACTTTGAGCTCGTTGGTAGCAGAAGCTAAAAAGCTAAATGCCACAAAGACAGGAGAAACTTGCACAAGATGGGTTTTTTTGTGTTTTCTCTTGAGCAATAAGGACTTCCAAGTCCTTTTTCCAAAATAAAGCAACCTTTAGACGGTAATAATCGATACAAGACTGTGTATTTCTCTTCCTGTGCAGTATTGAATGCCTAACGAATGGGCACCACTGATTCAAAGGTTCATAAAACATTATAAATTCTAATAGCATTTTGCTTTACCGTCACTGTGGTATCTACAAGTCTGTACTAATCATGGACTCCGGACTGTAGATTGAATTAGACTCTCCGAGGTTACTTCGGGGCAAGAATTAATTGATGAAGAGGATTCATTTGTAAATGCTGTACAGTCGCTGTTCCACTGCTGTCCCTGTTTGTGTCCGTGAATGAGATCATGTATTTTTTCGGGGGGAGAATCCTTCCTTCCGGAGGGCGAGCAGCCGGCAGATAAGAAACAGAAACAAACAACAGACAAAGACGTAGTGGCGACAGGTGACGGCGAGAGGTTAATGAATGGCCTCTTGTTTTTGACACGGCGACGCACAAAGGGAGTGAAGAAAAAAAAAATGGCTCTGGAAACGTGCGGCCGAGCCAGCCTCGATCATAATGCACAATGGAGGAATTATTCCACTCGGTGTTTCACAAGCTGCTTTAACGACGCTGCAGGAATCTTTACTTGCACTTTAAATGTGTTGCACATGCCGGGGCTGGCGGGGGGCCACTGGAGATGATGTCATGGGCGCGAGCATGGAAACCTCGCGTCGAGCGCTCGCTCCCTCCGGTACCACGGAGCGTCCTTCGGACTCTGAAGGAGCTTGTTAGGGATTGGATCCCGACATCTGGAGCGCCGTGCGATTGTGCAGCACGCAGGGGACGCACATCTGCACCGGGACCTGCCAAACAGCTGCTGGATCTCGCTCGCTGTTGTAATTCTTCTTCGTCTCGAGTGCCAGATATGGATGTGGATTCAAAACAGCTCGCAGGGTTTACAACGGGAGTAAAGAATACATGTTTCTGACTTTTTCCTCGAGGAACACAAACGCCAAACGGTTTGTAAAGTTAAAAAAAAAAAGACGTGTTCAGATGTGGGATCTTTTCACGAGAGAGACGTCTCTGTAACAAAGTGGTGTCAGAGGTTCACCGCGGCCAGTTGTGTCTGACCTCTGACCCCCCCGGCAGAAGACCCTCTTAATTAGCCAGAACTAATCGTGTCAAAGTGGCCGAGGCCCTTCCCACCCACTTCCCCTTCCATGGAGATAAGAGCCTCTCTCTGAGGCGGGCGCGAGGGGAGGGCGGGGGGAGTAACCAGAGCTGGGGGTCTTCCTGGCGTTCCTCTGGGAGCGTTGATGTGATGAGTGAGCTTGACCGTTTGTCTTCTGGCCCACTGACACACACTCTAATGGCTCAGTTCAAGGTCTCCATGTGATCCACGCCGGTCACATGACGTTCTATTTCGGTTCTATTTGAGCTCTCGGGGGCCGCCGACGGATGACGTGTGCTGATGTTGGCACCGCATCTTCTCAAATCAGTAAATGGGAAAAAATAAAAGCACACGCCTCATTTAGATCTGGGATCAGACTACAGAAGACATTTCTAGTCGCCATCTTTGCTGGTCATGTGACCCAGCCTCGCCCCCTTCAGTCGAGAACATGGTGCTCTGTTACTTTAGCTAATCCGCCTCACCTCAGTTTCCTCTCGAACAGAACCAGTGTTTTTGGACCGGGTTCATGTTTGAACAAGGCCAAAGGAAATCCAGAGCCGGAGTGGAGCGTGTTTCTCATGTAACCACGGAAACCAGGAGGAAGACGAGCCGCCACCAGCGCTCGGTGAAGGAAACTTCTGAACACTTTCAGTTTTAGTTTTTCCTCCGATGAAGCCGTTCTGCCGGAACCATCTGTCACCAGCCTGGCTCCAGCTGGTCGGGCATCAAAGGTCAAACCCTGCCTCAGAACTGAGTCGCGATGATGACATCAGCAACTGGACTTCTGTCCGTCCAGATGTTTCCGTCCAGGAGGAAACTTGACGCTCATCAGAGTTTCTTTTGTCTCCCCCAGGTGACCGCACGGTGCTGATCAACGCCACGGAGCATCAGGTGGACTTCAAGTCCAACCAGTGGTTTGGAGCGACTGTGCGTTCCCACGGCGACACCATCCTGGTGAGTGTCTGGTTCTGACGTCTCGGGTTCTCTTTCCATTTCATCTCCCTCTGACTCACTGTAGAGATTTATCTTCTGCTCGCCGTGACATCAGAGCCGCGCCGCCTGTTGTCGGTATGATAGCGGGGTCGTGACCCGGGTCGGATTACGTCGTGAGCTCTGCTCCAGATGTAGCGCTGACCCGGGCCAGGGTCTCCTTCTGAGTTCACTGTGGCGATGTCGCAACTGGAAAAACATTTCCCACCACATTCATCACCCCCTTCCCTCGCCCCCCTCTCGCAGGCCTGCGCCCCCCTCTACGCCTGGAGGACGGAGAAGGACGTCCCCCTCTCTGACGCCACCGGAACGTGCTACCTCTCTGTCCAGAACTTCACCAAGTTTGTGGAGTACGCTCCCTGTCGCACAGGTGAGTGCTGTGGTTCTCTGGGAGGTTTGAGGTTCAAGTCTTGATGACGTGTCTGTGCAGAGATCAGCGAGGAGTCTGGTCAGGGATACTGTCAGGGAGGATTCAGCGCCGACTTCACCTCGGTAAACTTTTCTTTTCGTCCCAAACGTGAGCTCTTGTCGGGGTTCTGGACTAACTGGGGTTGATTTCAGGATGGCAAAGTGGTGCTGGGGGGTCCAGGCAGCTTCTTCTGGCAGGGTAAGACTCTGAAGAACTCTATGTGAGGAACATCTCTTCATCAATGTATGCTTCACTCCAGGTCAGCTGATCGCTGCAGCGAAGGAGGACATCATCCAAGCGTTCTACCCCGGGTACTTCATGCAGTCGGTGGACGGACTGATCCAGACCAAGCAGGTCCTGGCGGAGCATGACGACAGTTACCAAGGTAACGTATGGAGATCCTATGAAATCTGCAAGTCTTAGATGGTGTGTTTGACTTTGAGTTTCCTCAGGGTACTCCGTGGCTGTAGGGGAGTTCAGCGGGGACCAGGTTGAAGGTGAGTTCACTGATCTTCCAAACCAGCAACCGTTCCAGCTGGCCACGATTGTGCAGTAACCATAGTAACGGCAGTTCTGATGCAGAGTCGTCATTATTGCAAACATGATTTATTATCAAGTCATAATCTGAGAGAACTCACTTTATTCCTCAATGATTGCCATGGGAACCGCAGAGACGTTCTAGGGGGAGATTTATGGCGATTTAAAACTCTGTCTCGAACTCTGCAGCGTCGTCCTCCCGCTGACCTGTCTCTCAATCTCTATCTGCTCCTCTCAGACTTCGTGGCCGGCGTTCCAAAAGGACTCATGCTTTACGGCCTGGTAAGAATCCCTAATAGCGTCTCTTGTTCCGGGACATTTAGGATCCAGTCGGGGCCGTCACAGCTGGGAATGTTTTTCAAAGAATTCCTGAAGCTTCTCATACGAGAGAGCTGAAGCGTGTGTTTCTGGTCGCAGGTGTCGGTTCTGAACGGGACGGATCTGAAGATGATGATGAACTTCACCGGAGAGCAGGTGAGTCGGCACGGAGGTGTGGATCTTCTTCGTCTCTTCATTCATTGACGATGACTCGTGTCTGCAGATGGGATCATATTTTGGCTACGCCGTGGCGACCACGGATGTCAACAGTGACGGGTGAGTGACGCCATCCAAGTTTTTAGTTTGAATCCCACGATCTCTCTTATCAACTGCATTATCCAACCAGATAACAAAATAAAGAGCTTTTGAAAATGCAACTCTAGCATTTTTTTTAAATACATTTGATTAGTGTTGATGCTCATTTCTAAATAAATAAAATTCCCAACGTTTTGTTGAACAGTTTGAAGATATAGGAGCTTGGTTTGATGTCAATATTAGGCCTCCACTCATTTTCACTTCAATAGATTTGTTTGGACACCCCTGGTTTCAATGATTCACCTCCGTCCTCAAACTGATACACATCTGTCCGCAGTTTGACCGACCTCCTGGTGGGGGCGCCCATGTTCATGATGCGGACCTCTGACGGGCGGTTGGAGGAAATAGGGCGGGTCTATGTGTACCTTCAGAATGGACCTTTGAACCTGGAGCTGAGCCCGACCCACCTGACCGGCACCCAGGTGTTCGGCAGGTTCGGCAGCACCATCGCGCCGCTGGGAGACTTGAACCTGGACGGCTTCAATGGTAACAGATCGGCTTGTTGTTGAGTTTTTGAAGAAACTTTTTTTTTACACCTGAGGATGTTTTTCAAAACGACAGACGTGGCCATCAGCTGCCCGTTTGGCGGCGAAGACCAGCGAGGCCTCGTCTACATCTACAACGGACGCGCGACCGGGCTGGCGGACAAACCGTCCCAGGTGATCGAGGGTCAGTGGGCCACGAGTTCCATCCCGGCCAGCTTCGGGTTCTCGCTCCGAGGAGGTCAAGACCTGGACATGAACGGATACCCCGGTGAGGAGTAAAGATCGTGTAGTTCAGAGGTCAACTCTTGTAGAAACTGGGCCACTTTCATCGGAATGTCTTGAATACATGTTTTGTTGTTTAATGTTTTATGGATTTACATGTGCTTTCACGTTGAAAAGTTCATCTAATTCTACGTGTTTTATTCTAGAAATGAGTTCTCTCTGAACTACATAATCAAGGCTGTATTATTGTGTTGATATTTATTCCTTAACCATCTGACGTTCTTTGGTCAAACTTGGCAGGCCACTAAAAATCATGTCACGGGCCACAAATGGCCCACAGGCCGCATGAAAAAGTACTGCAACAGAACTTTCCCTTGTTTTTTTTCAGTACTGATTTTAGTCAGACTTGTACTGCTTTGGTTTTGTTATTGTAGTTTAACTCATGTGTTGTCGTTGGTCTCCTCAGATCTGATCGTCGGTGCATTCGGCGTCAACAAGGCTCTTCTCTACAGGTGTGTTCAAGCGCCGGAGACACAGTGGAGCCTCTCTTGACCCGTGTGACCTCTGACCCGGCGTCATGCGATCAGTCGAGGAACACAGCTGTGCCAGGATTTTTTAATAACCTCTGACGGGTTGTGTGACGACAGGTCGCGGCCCATCGTCAACGCCAGCGTCTCTCTGAGCATCTACCCGACCATGATCAACCCCGAGGAGAAGAACTGCCTGGTCAGCAGTGGGAACTCCAGCGTCCCGGTTTCCTGGTGAGCGTCTTCCTCGATGTGTGTGTGTGTTTGAGAGAGTGTGTGTGTGTGAGAGAGAGAAGGGACAATGCCGGACAGGTCAGCAGCGACTCCAGAAACGCTGCATTGTTGTTTCCTCTGAAAAGTGCTCAGTGTTCAGACAGGAAACAGACTCGGGGCCGGGGGACAAGCCCCGCCTCCGCTCCATGAAGGGCTCTTGTGTGTCCTGATTACGCAGCGCGGTGATGGAAGGGGGAGTGTCGGGGGGGGAGGCGGGACCCCGATGTTTCTTTGAATGAGATATTGTTTGCTGGTGGAACACAGCTGGCAAACATCAGGACACGTCGACTCCTGTGAGCTCAACTTTTTCTCCAACTTTTGCTCTCAAAAAAGAACTTTTGGAGTGTTGGGTGGAGATTTCTTCTCCTTTTTTTTCTGCTCACGTCTGTGTTGGAGTCACGGCTCGTCCAGTCGGTGAAAGTTTCCTCCTCAGGGCCCCTCCTCTTCTCAAGAACATTGTTTGGGTGGACGGCTTGTAATTTAGCAAAAATGTTGCTTTTGCAAAGTAAACAAAAAGCCTTCCCTCTTGTGGACAGAACAAGAATTACACCTTACATTGCAATGGTATACTAATGGCTACATTTTAAAGGGACTTGTCATTATGATTTAGGAATTTAGCTCATGCTAAAATAGATCATTCTAGTCCAAATTAATCAACAAATTGAATTAAAATATGTATTTTGAGGTGTGTTAATCCATCTACATCACTGATCCTCTATAGCTTCACATCTCGACACACGCGTGTGACACGCATCTACCTGCATCCAGTGGTCACCTGACTCTCTCTCTCTCTCTCAACAGCGTCAACCTGAGTTTCTGTGTCTCCGCCGACGGGAAGTTCCTCCCTGACGTGCTCGGTGAGCCAACTTTCCACATCTGCACTCTGTTAGCGTCGAGGAAACGACCTTAAATCCTCCTCGTCTGAAGCTCCGAGACGTTCGCTGCCGAATCTAAACACGCAGGAGGGAGAACGTTAAGAGATGAAGAAAACAAACCTGAAATATTTATTCACTCAAACTCTTTAGATCACCGAGTGAGAGTTTACAACCGACGCTCTCGAGTCAAAGGAGCCACTTCTACTGCGGTTTTTGATTAATCGTGTTTATTCAAACGTAGATAAATAAGATTTAAAAGGATTTGGAAATAAAGACGAGTAGACGATTCAATAAATAATTAGTCTTTCGTTCATTCGATGAATGAGTTTGTTATTTAGTATTTTCAATAGGACGGTTATTTCATAAATAAACAAGTGTGTGTGGGTGTGTGTGTGTCAGACTTCCAGGTGGACATCCAGCTGGACAGTCACAAACAGAAGCAGAAGGGGGCAGTGAGGCGGGCGCTCTTCCTGGACTCCCAGCAGCCTTTGCTGCAGCGAAGCATGCGTGTGCGCCACGGCGAGCGAGTGTGTAACCACAGCAGGATCTATCTGAGGGTACGAGGAGGTTTACTGTTGCATGACTCTTTATATTTGAGCTTTACATCTTGTTTTATGTTTGAATATTTCATTTAAATGTTTAAAAACACAATGATTTCTTAAGAAATAAACAAAAATAAAAAATAAAACTAGTTTTATCCAGTATGTCAACACCCTCTGTCGTCGACCTGCAGGACGAGAAGGAGTTCCGGGACAAGCTGTCGGCCATCTTTGTGTCTCTGAACTTCAGCCTGGACCCTGGAGCGGCGACGGACCGTCTGGGTCTGAGACCCGTCCTCAACTACCAGACCACGGGCGCGGAGGAGCAGAAGGTACGGCAGAAGGCGACGACCGAACCGTAAAAAACAGACGACGACAAACTGGTGTAAATCTGCAGTTTGGGCTTCAGTGAAACCGAGAGTGTGTCTCCACTGGTGATGTCACTGATGATGTCACAGCCTCAGAGGCTGAGGTCGCTGTAATGAGACGCTGTGAAGTTTAATAACAAGCCGTGGTCGTCTCTCATCATCTCCGTCCACTTATTATCCCCGTGGCAGCGTCGCACGCCCCCTCCCCACTTGAACCCTCGCAGGTGTCCTGTAGCTCCGCCGCTGGCGTGCCGGGAAATTAGGGGGTTTCGCCGCTAGACTCTCTGATGTGGCAGCACTCTTGGGGAGAGGGATCTTGAGAAGAGGGATCTCCTCGGACACTCCCCTCTCATCCTCACCCCCCCCTCCCTACACACACGCAACCTTAAACAGGAAACATGTGTAACGGCTGCACTTGTGTGTGACGCAGTAAACACATTTTATTTGCCAGTTTTTCTTTCAGTCAGTTTCTGCTGTGGGGTCAGAGGTCATCGTATCTTCATTGTTTTTGACAGGCTCAGATCCTGCTGGACTGTGGCGAGGACAACATCTGTGTTCCCGACCTGAAGCTCTCCGTCCACGGGTCAGTACCGTCTTCGTCCTCTCCGGGCTGTGAATCGTTATCAGCCGCCTGACCTCTGACCTCTGGTCCACAGGGACAGGAAGGAAGTCTACCTGGGCGACGAGAACTCGCTCACCCTCACCTTCAACGCCAGGAACGAGGGCGAGGGCGGCGCCTACGAGTCGGAGCTGTACGTGGTTCTGCCGCCGGAGGCCGACTACAGCGGCATCGCGCGCAACAACGAGGTGGGCGGAGTCACGGTGACCTCACGGGTCGGCGGTCACTCGCAGGCACTGATCCTTGGTTCTGATTGCAGAGTCTGGCTCAGCTCACCTGCAGCTACGAGTCCGAGAACCAGACCCGCTTCCTCAGCTGCGACCTGGGGAACCCCATGAAGTCCGGAACAAGCGTGAGCTCCGATGCGGCGTTTTCTTGGGGAACCCCCCCCCCGAGCAAACCTTTGACATGTGACCCTCTTCCAGTTGTGGGCGGGGCTCCGGTTCACGGTGCCGCGGCTCCGGGACTTGCACAGGACGGTCCAGTTCGAGCTTCAGATCCGCAGCAAGAACGAAAACAACTCTCACAGCGAGGTCTCCACCTACAAGATGGAGGTGGTGGTCCACGCCGACGTCATCCTTCAGGGGTCAGTCCTCACCCACTCCTCCCTCCTGTCTCACCCCCTCGCTCACCCCGTCTCTCTCCTCACAGGGTCTCACGTCCTGACAAAGTCTTTTTCCCACCGACGAACTGGAAGTCGAGCCGGAGTTTCGTGTCGGAGCAGGAGGTCGGTCCAGCGGTGGAGCACATCTACGAGGTACGTCTGACGCTGAGGCGCTCACTTGACCAGAGGTTCTGATGAGGTTCTGTTGTGCCGTCAGCTGGTCAATAACGGGCCGAGCAGGATCAGCAGCACCCGCCTGGAGCTGTACTGCCCGCTCAGAGTCCAGGGCCTCAACCTGCTGTACCTGCTGGAGTTCTCCACGGAGGGTCCGGTCAACTGCACCGCCGACCAGAACCTCAACCACCTGCAACTGAAGGTAAGTTCAGATCTCGTCTCCATGGCAACAGAAGAGCTCTGACACTTTGTTTTTAGATCCAGCGTACATCCACTGAGTCTCCACACCTGGCCCTGAAGACCGCAGAGCACAGAGAGAGGCGAGAGACCCGCAGTGGTCAGTGGCCCCACATGACCAACCTGGTGAGGAGTCTTGATGAACGAGTCCGTGTGACGAGAAGCTGACGCGTCTCTTCTGTCCTCAGTCGTGCGGCAGCGTGGACTGCTGGACGCTGCAGTGTAACGTGGGTCTTCTGGAAAAGGGGTCCACGGCCATCCTCAAAGTCCGATCCAGGATCTGGGCGGAGACGTTCATGGAGGTTTGTTCAGACTTTTAGAATCTTGAACTGTCGCAGCTCTCTATCTCCCTCTGGTGTCGCAACAGTGAACTGCCCCTGACTGTAGTTTCCACTCTCTCCTCCAGAGGGCGTATAAGAACTATGTCCTGGAGTGTTCGGCTCATTACAGCGTGAAGAAGATGCCGTACCTCATCCCGCCCAGACACGCCGCCAACGGAGAGAAGAAGGTAGACTTAAGGTTGTTGCTGGTTAATGGGAGGAAGATGATTCAAAGAACTGTCGTCTGGTGTCCAGGTCGTGACCCCGGTGGTGTGGAACAAACCCGACACGGAGAACTCTGTCCCGCTGTGGATCATCATTCTGGCCATCCTGGCCGGTCTCCTGCTGCTGGCGCTGCTCATCTACGTCCTGTACAAGGTGAGTCAACTAAGAAGATGCACTGAAGGGAATTTCATTTCAAATATGATTTCTTGTGACACTGTAGTAACAAGGATATACGTGTAGTATTGTCCAGTACTTGACTCTGGTATTGTGATAGTGTAGTAACAAGTATATATGTGTAGTATTGTCCAGTACTTGACTCTGGTGTTGTAGTATTTACAGACCACATGACTCTTGACGAAGTCGAAACTGCTTTCATTTGTTCTTCAAACCAAAATATGTCCAAACATCAGCTTTAAAAGCTGCTGGAGTCACTGTATCCTCTCGTCCTCAGTCAGGATCTCGCAGTATTTTATTGATCCTTTAACTGCGGAGGATGTAATGACTGCTGCCATCCAGTGGCCGGAAGTTTAATTGCAACACAACAATAAATATTTGGATGCTATTTGTATATTAAAAACACACACACACACTTTATTGAAATGCAAACTATTAAAGTACAGTTTTATACAGTACAGTGTAGTTTAATGTAAATAATAAATATTGCGATACATCGTCGTATCAATATAGTAATCAAGTTGCATTTCTCGCCACCACAAGAGTTGGAAATGTAGCCCAGCATCACATCCGGGTTTCAGACCCACAACTTGACGATGATCTCGCCCCACAGCTCGGGTTCTTTAAGCGGTCGCTACCGTACGGGACCGCCATGGAGAAAGCTCAGCTCAAACCTCAGGCCGCTTCGGAGGCGTAGTGGATCAACACAACAAAGAGACCCCGGACCCGAGAACCAAATCAACCAAAGATTCCCCAGAACCACAGAGACGACCCGGACTGCAGGATGAACAGAACCACATGCACTGAACCTTCTCACTGCAGAACCACTCGATTAGCAAATGTATCTTCAGAACCAAAAAAGACGGGCTGAACGACTGCAATGTAGAACCAGACTCGTGCTGGAATTTGACTCGGTGGTTGGAGAGCTGACGGGTCGGACCCAACGTCCCACCCAAAGACTTAAGTTAAGTTTGGTGCTAAGGCTCTCGGACTAGAGGTGATCACGTGACCCGCACCCCAACTAGTGATTTTTCTAATTCAAGACCTGAGCAGGGGCTCCACGGGTCCAGCACCCCTGCAGGTAAGCGGGTTGTTTCTCCATTTCTTTCTCTTTTTTTTTTTGCACTCGAAGGAAATCTACTGATTTTATATTGTAATGGACTGATGGACTTCCTTTGGGTTCTGATGACATCACACTGAAGGGGGAGGGTCAACCAGGGTCACACTGACCCGTCATTAGGCGCCGACTCAGAACCTCAAATCGTTTCAAATAAAAACTCAATTTATTGTCATTATCTTTATGGTTTTTAACCGAGTTTGTTCAAATGAACCTGAACTGAGAGATGATGATGGTTTTATCTGCCGCCGGATCTTAATCTGGTTAAAATCGGCATCAGATTATTAAATCACCAATTTAAATTGGCAAGTGGATTTTAACAGAATAACCAAATTACTTAACAAAAGTCGGTCTCCTCTGCAGCGAGAGCATGATCTTGTCAAAGAAAATTATTTTTACTAAATCTAATGATCTGATCGGAAAGATGTCAGACATAGTAACTTGAAATATTGACCTGTTTTTAATCAACTGCATGAATCCACTCAAGCATTTGAAAATCTTCCTCCGCACCAGAGAAAGTTTTTATTCCGATATGTGGAAAAATAGAATCGTTCTGTATTTATTTATTCATTTTATGATGATTTAGAATCAAAGAAACGTTTCTGAGGTTCTGGATTGACGCTGAGACGGTTCTGTGTCATGTGACCTTCAAAAGGAACCAGAACGTGGAAGCTGGAATTCTGACAATCAACCGTCCGTGTGTGTGTGACAGCGGCTCCGACTTCACCTCTGATTGTACATTCATGAGTGTGTGTGTGTGCGCATGTGTGTGTGTTATATTTATGAATGTGTGTTGAAACTTTTTTATTTTCGCTTTCGTTAACTCCGGAGCGGGAGGGTCTCCTGGGCCACGCCCGCTCTGGAAGTGCAATATTTACATTCACATCACTTTTGGTTTCTTCTGGCTCCGTCACGCTGCAACACGTCTTCTTATTTAAAGTGTCAGGATTGTGTGTCCGAGAAAAACCTCGCGCTGTTGAGTCCAACGTCTTCCCGCCACGGTTCAGGTCGTATCTCTCAAATCTTTATTTAAAAGGTTCTTCCCGTCCTGGACTTGGTGGGAACGTGTTAAATTGCTGATCGTTGTGAACATTGTCGCCCCATATTGGGGAGAACGTTTGTCTCTATTGTGTCATTTGAAATAAAATTTCCCTTTTTACGAGTTTTGTGGCCGATGTTTTTATGTTAAAACATTTTAAAAATGTGACGATTACAGTTAAAGCCTTGGGGGGAAAAAAAAATACTGAGAAAATAATTTATTTTATAAAACATAAGAAAGTGCGTGTACAAACGAGTCCGTCATTAAATTACATAAGTGAACAAAACAGCGGAAGTGACGAAAAAATGTCGAGTGATGTTTAAATTAGATTATTTCAGCCGCGCTAACTGTCGTTAGCCTTTAGCTTCGTGGAACTTCAGCCCGTGAGGATTTGAAATACAATGTAAACTACGCTGAGAGTAAGACAACAGTTTAACAAACTAGATCATTGATAATAACTTTTTTCTGTACAGATGGACATGAACATTAGGTGTAGTTAAGTGCTGCAGTGCGTGCTCAATTTTGGGTGTAGGTCAGAGGTCATGACTGTTGTTCCACAGCTTCTCTCCGAAACCTTCAAACACTAAAACCCTCTCAGGTCTGACTGGAGTGATACATACTTCGGCTGCTGGATGAGTTCTACCGCTCCAGGGTTCTGGAGAGCTGCGTCAGCCTCCGCTGGTGGTCCACCACCCGCAGGTTCTGGATGTAGTGCCGGATGTTGGCGGGGGAACGAAGAGGAAGGATGTTCTCAGAGTCTGAGACAGTGACACAGAACTTCTTAGACCGTTTTTTCTATCTTTCGTCATCAACTCATTTACGTGTTTGAACATTTTCAGTTTAAAGTATTGATCAATATAGCACTACCTCCTTCCACCAGCAGAGGGAGCTAAATAACGTTCATGAGATCACTGATGTTTTTGACTTACACGTTGAAATCCGAGTCGCAGCTCCTTCCAGAAACATCCGGTCTGCGAGTCCTCGCTGTGGCGACGACGGGACTGAAGGAGAAGAACGGAACGATCCACCAGACTCGCTTGATGCAAGAAGTCAGTGACGGAACTCACCGTACGGTTGACTCCGACAACCTCGGACCACCTTCACCGTCCTGGCGATCATACGCTGCCGGCAGAGGAAGTTCTTCAGAATCATCTCCACTCACTTTCTATGGGACGTGTTTCTCACCATCTTCTCAAAGTTGACCAGCTTGTCCACGCAGTTCTGGTTCCCCTCGTGGATGAACGTCATGTCTGAGGGAAGAGTCCAAGAGTGAGACCATCAGGCGTTGATGACCGAGAAGGAAAAGAAAGTTGTACCTTTGAGCAGCAGCGGCATGAAGGGGATGTAAGGAGGACTGAGTTTGGACACGGCCAGTCTGTACGCTCGGTGGTTTCTGGTTGGATTCTACCACAGCGACACATTTAGATGAATGTTCAGGGAGAGAATGGAGACGACAGACTCACCAGCAGCCGCTCGTACGAGCAGTAGATCCTCTTGGTCTTGCTGGGAATCCTCTGGAAGCACAAACACGTCATCATCTGAACCTGGACCGACGGACGCTGGCGGTCTCACCTCCCAGGTCTTGTGGAGTCTCTGCACGGCGCTGTTGCTCAGTCCGAACATCACGGCGAAGAAAGAGTTGAGGTTTTTCTGCTCCTTCATCCTGCGTTCACACGAGAGAGGTTTCTTTCAAGCGAGGATCGCCGTCGGCGGCGTCTGCGCGAGCGACGACGACTCACACGGCGGCCATCTTGATGAACTTCTTCAGCAGCAGCGCCCGCTTCACCAGGTCCTCGCACAGGCACAGCTCGCTCACCACCCAGAACTGGACCTCGTTGAAGCGGCGCACCAGACGCTCCAGGTTGGCCGTCGTGGCTCCGGGGAACTTGTGGCGCCCGAACACGTAGATGATCAGCTCCACCTGAGCCAGATCATGAGTCAGCAAAAACAGAAAAGTATGTTTGGAAGGAAGAGAGTTGCTGTAAAATCTAATTTAATGGATTAATTAATGCCTACTTTAATGTAATGTTGCTTATTTTATTCAATAATCTTGATTCTACAATTCCATCACCACAAAAATCCTGTTTAGTGTTTACAATACTGACAATGACAGAGTTTTATTCAGATTATAAATACATGACTCAAATGTTCAAGTGTGCGACGGCTGAGACTAGTGACCTCATGCATGGCACTGAAAAGCTCCCAGTCATAGTTGGTGAGCTCACTGGCCACGTCTTTGGAGCTCATCTGTTCCAGGACTTCTGCGGTTCCCTGGTCCGGCCCCTGCTGCTCCCTGAGTGGGGTCTGCAGACCCACCACACATCGGGGTCAGAGAAAACAGGAAAATAAAAAAACACAAACCACAGAGACGAGGGGTCACCAGGAGGTCAACTTGTCCACTGGTGCAGACGAAGAGTCTCTCGTTGAGACCGAGGGCGGTGAAGACGGCGCCGGCGTCCAGCTTCAACTGAGCGCGCTCTGTGTGACCAACACGTCAGTTTGACAGGCGACAAATCGAATGTTGAACGAGTCACCTCCTGCAGAGTTCATCCTGACCAGAACGTGGTCGCCGCTGGCCTTCCCGATGGACGACATCACTTCCTGTACTGTCGCGTTCACGGGCAACATCAGAGTCAGGGCTTTGTGGTCCGGACGGAAGACTTCGTACAAAACTGGTGACAGAAAGTGTTTAACTTTCTTTTATTACAATTTCTTTAAACCTCTATTTTCTTTTTTTTTAATGAAGCAATATGGATCTCTTTAGTTTATTTATTTATTTATTTTAAATCAAAACAGATACCTCAATGAAAAATAACACTAATACATTAAAAAAAGTTTTGGAACATTTTCCTTTTGATTCAAACTGTTTAATTGATTGAAGCAAATGTTTATTTGGAACAAAATGATTTTCGACGTTTTATTTGGATTGAAATCATTTTCTGTGACTGAATAATTAAGAAACAAAACCAGCTTCATAATTATGGGCCTCACCTTTGTCCCGCGCTCTGATTGGCTGGAGCCGCGCCGCTGACTCGTCACAATTAACAAACCAGTCGAACGGCTGATTCTGCAGAAGAAGAGCGACACGGTGACTCAGCAAGTATTGAAACTTGAAAGTTCATGTTGCAGTGAGTGAGTGAGTTACTCTGCCCAGTGACTGGTATCCGTTCTCCGACCTGTAGAAACACAATGAGTTAGTGTTGCTCGGATCAAAGCGGGAAAAAGAAGAAGAAAAAGTATTTACACTCGGTTTCTGCGTCGATCTCTTAGATGTTCCTTCAGGACGTTGGTCAGACGCAGGTCGGCCGTCACCTCCTTCTTCAGCTTCTGTTGTTGCCATGGCGACAGAAAGTGCTGCCAATACTCTTCGATTCTCCCAAAAAGAATGAAACAAAAACGACAACGTACGTCCAGGAAGTCCGAGGCAACCGGGTCTTCTTTCAGCAGCAACCCGTACAGCGCCACCCACTGGCTGACCAGCTTCACCACCTTCTGTTTGGCGCTCACCACGTAGGCGGACCTCTCCGACTCGGACCCCTCGCGCGGCTCGGCCCAGTAGGTGGAACATTAAGTCAAGGAGACATGACGTCACTCTAGTGCGACAAACGCATGGGTTTCTGGGATATTGTTGCATCAGCGCCGGACACAGCTGGCCGGACGGCATGAACACTCGGTGGGTGAGAAGAAAGTCGCTCACGCTGGCGTCTGCAACACAAACGCACCGGATCAGATCGGATCAGATCGAGGTCCACCGGTGGTTCTGAAGACGTCAGCGTCTGCTGCTCACCCATCGAGTCGTTCCCGTTCGAGTCAAACTTCACCGTCTCCAGCAGGTGTTCCAGGATCTTCTCCGGGGTCCCCGACATCACCGTGTACCTGTAGACCAGGTGATTACTAAGGCCCGGTTCTTACAACTCATGGCGAGTTGAATTCAAAACCGTTTAATAACATTTAAAAGCAACTTGACATTTAACCAAAATTGTATAATTAATAAACAAATGAAATCAATGAATTGCACCAAGAATGATTCTAATATGTTTCTTGCACAAAACAAACTGATTTAATCCTTGAAAGAAAATGTTGCTCAAACAGACGATTCTCATTCAATTTAAACATCTCATGTCATTAAAAACGTCTCTTTAGGAAGTAGTTAAATTAATCTGTTCATTATTTTGTTTTAATAAATAAATATATTTTACCAGATATTTGATAATAAATAAATACATTTTTTATCATTTAAAAAGATTGAAGACATTTTAGTGCCAAAGATCTTATATTTCAGGACTTTAAAGCCTTGATTTTTAATGATTTAAGAAGAACCTATTAAAGTATATCATTAAAGAAACAACTGTTCTGATGTTACTGCTGCGTCTTCGAAAACACAGGATGTGCCGGTGAAGTGACTCACTTGCTGCCGCTTCCTCCCGGTTCTGCCGAGTTGACGCTTTTCTCCAGAACCAGCACGGTTTTCCCGTGTTCCTCCAGACGCACAGTGTTCGCTTCCACATCCTGAAATCACAAAAACACTGGCATGAGGACTATTCAGGGTCTAGTGCATGCGTGTCAAAGGTCAGTGGATGTTCATGTGACCCATTAAGACACCAGTGTTTAAGATAATCTGAATATCAACAATGATACGGATGCTTTTAAGGAGTTTGTTGAGATGAAATACGGCCTTTTAAAGACGAGCTTACAAACCTTGAGGATTCTGATGAAGTCTTCCTTGTCCACCCGCAGGAAGTGACAGTTGTCTTCCCTCAGGATGATGGTGGCGGCTCGCGGGGCGTCGTTCAGCAGCGCCAGCTGACCAAAGTCCTCGCCCTCGTGCAGTGTCGTGACCAGACCCTACGAGGAGACGGCGTGTCTGACAACGTCTCGTCGAACGCACAACGTTGCTGCTCACCTTCCCATGTGTGATGACGTTGACTGATCCCTTCCAGATGATGTACCAGGAGGTTCCCTTGTCTCCCTGACTGAACACTGCAGCGGGAACACAAGAGTTTTAATATTTCATATTCGTATAGAATTAACATTTTATGTCTGAGTGATGATGTTGGCCGTGTGTGTTTATCACTTTTTTATCATTTGCATCCGTGTCACTCACAGACAGTTCCAGCTTTAGCGTGCGACTCAAACAGCAGCACTGATGCTAGTTCTTTGCGCACCTGAGGACGAAAGGAGAGAAAAAAAAGACTTACAATGCTATTTGGTTTGAATGTTTTGATGCTCCAGACTGGAGGTCAAGACACTCACAGAGGAGGACAGGTGAGCGGCGGCCTTGATGTGCAGCAGCTCCTCGTAGATCACCTCCAGGTCCTCCACGCTCCTCTGACTGGGGCTACAAACACAAAACTCATCATCAGTTTTACTCAGAAATCAACGACAGTTCGGTCTAAGACAGAATAATTCAGACCTTTTCCGCAGGATCATGGTCAGCAGTGCGTCTGGACCGAGCTGGCACAGCAGCGCCAGCGCCTCCTGGAGGTCGTCCTCGCCGTCGCTCGCCTTCTGCTTCGCCACCAAGGCTGCCACGTGAAAGCGGTAGAACTGAGTGTCCTTGTCCTGGAAGTTCAGCTCCTGTTTGACTGGAAACACGAACACACCACATTTTTGATCTTTTGATAGACAAGTGTTGAAAGATCTTCAGCAGTTAAAGATGTTTTGAAAAGAGTTCATCAGTCGTAACAATGTGTTCTGTACCGTGGACCAGGATCCCCTCGTCGACCAGGACCTGCCATATTCCCACAGCCGGCCCCCTGGACTGAAGCCCTTCGTGTTGTTTCATCATCCAGTCGACCAGCTCTTTACCAGAGCAGCACTGTCTGACACACACAGACACGCACCGATTAACATCTGTAGACGTCTCTGATAAGGTCAATTCATCTCGGCTGTTGTGGCACCTGTACGTCTTCAGGTGATATTTCTGGTCTCGGATCAGACCCGGGGTCCTCTCGATCATCACACTGTAGAGCGAGCGCGCCGCCTTCAGCACTCGATCTGACAGGAACTGAGTCACAGAAAAAAATGTTATTGACAGCACTTTACGCTGACATTTAATTGGACCACTTTGAATAAAACATTAAAAAAACAAACTTTTTTCATCCCAAAATGACAACTTAAAAAAGTCTCTTTAAGGTTTTCAACTAATTTATCATTTTCAGAACTTTTTATAAGTTTTATACTTTAATTTATTTCATTTCTTTTGCTTTTTAAATCTTAGGTTAGGTTTGGTAGAACTTTATTGATCCCTCAGGATTTTTTCTTTTTTCCAAATTATCCACGGCAAATACAGCAATTTTTCATAAAAAATAATCAAAATAAAATCAGAACAAGAACAAAGAGAAATAAAGAGAAAGAACAAGATGATACAATCTAAGTCTAAAGATAAAGAACATAGATCAAAGAAAAACAACAAAGACAAATGATACAAAGATTAATAGAACAGAACAGATCTATCAAATCTTGTTTTCAAAATAAATATGTTTACGTGATAATATGTGATAAATGTTGCAGCAATTGGACTTTGAGTCCAACAGGGAAGTGAAACCGTGTGAAGACCACCGTCCATAAGTGGTAGTTTTCAACCCAGCAATCGTTCCTGTCTGACCCCCTTCAGCTATTTCCTTTGTTTCCTCCTCACAGGGACCGACCCGGACCCGCCCCGCCTCCCCCTTCAAACCGACCACTGATGCAGAAGTCTTATGTAACCAAACTAATCTGTCCTGGACCTGCGCCGTCTTTCCCACTCGCTTAAAACATTTGCAGTCGTCCGTCGCGGGTCTCGTGATTCCATGAGACGCTCGCGACCTTGTGTTCTGGTCAATCTTTTCCTCGGCGGCAACGACTTCTACACACATGGTATGTTTTCTTCCATCCGTGAAGGAGTCGAGCAGTTTAACCTCTGCGACCCGAGAGGTTCCAGCTCATGGTCAGGCGACTTCAGAAGTGGTCAAATGACTGTCTAGAACCACCAAGTTAGATAAACTGCTTCATGTATTTAGTTTTGTTTCATTTTCCATTTTAGATTTTGTCATTATTTTATATAATTCTGACCCTTTTCCATCGTTTTCTTGTCCCTCAAATCCAATAATATGAAGCTAGATTAGTCCAGAGGTGTCCCATGTCCTGCCCTGTTAGAATAACACAAATAATGTTTCAAAGTGTATGTATTTACAGAATCAAAATTGAAAAAAATATTTATTTAGTTTTGAAGCTTAATTTTTTTCAAAATCTCCTCGTTTTAGGATTGAACTTATTCTGACTTTATCTGTAGTTAAAATTGAAAATGTATATCTTTTGACAGTCAAAATTGAATCAATGGTTTATTCGGAGCAGGATCCAACAACCTTCATCCATCTCTTTCCAATAGTTTTCCCAGCGTTCTCAGCCTCTCCCAACTCGAACTCTGAGTCACAGTCCTGTATGACGTGACCAATGACAGGCCCTGAATAAACTTCAGAATTTGAAGTCCGAGTTTAAGAAAATATTTGTGTTGCAGTCCTGAGCGGGTCCGTCTACGTCCTGGTGGTCAGAGTGACGTCTGAGCTGATCCAGCATCAGATTACGGACGTCTTTCCCACAGTTGAGTTCAGAAAACGGATGTCTTATAAACGTGGCAACATTAACGAGGTTTTTCTTAAGTTGGAAACTGAGAGATTGTCGTTTCCTGCATCCTAAAAAATCAGCCTAATCCTTGAAGGACACTCGACGTCTGGCTGTTGTGAGCCTCTTCAGCCCAGTTAAGTGTTTCATGTGATTGTTGGTGGTGGAATAATGAGGACGAGCTCGTGGGCGAACGTCTCTCACTCGTCTGTGACCTGCTGGACGCAGACATCTCAGCGAATGTGCTGTGATGAATCTAACCGTCTCATTAAAGTGCCGTTCTCATCGCCGTCCACTCACTTGCTTCATGGTGTCCTTAGAGTTGAGGGCCTCGGGCAGCGGCGTCTGTGAGGGACATGAAGAAGAAGAAGAGACTGTTAACATAAACACCAGAGGATAAATGCTTAACACATTCCACAAGTTAAAGAAAAAAAACACTTTTGCAAACTAAAGTGTGACTAAAAAATGGACGTGAGGATGAAGGTCAACATCGTCAATCATCACCATGACGATGAAGGTGGTGATGATGGGGCCTGGTACCATTGTGAGGAGAGTACGAGAGGTGAAGGATTCAGATTACAGATGCAACTGAACTTAACCCTTTCCCGTCAGAGCCTGCAGCGGTGGACGTTTCTACATCTGAAGGATCGTGTTATAGAACTTCATCTAACTGGCATAATCGTGTTGATCAACACTCGGATAAGGCACTTGTCCCTGGTCAGAAATTACAATCTTGACACGGAAACCAAAAAAAAACCCCAACAACATTCAAGTATACATTTAAGAAAAGTATCCATTTAAGATAAGTTACGTACAAATTCAATTGAACACTTAATGAAGGAGTGTGAAGATCACGGGACAAGAGCATAATTACATTAGTGAGCCGTCAACACCTGACTTCATGGGGTCAGGATGGACTTTGACTGGAACTCCCTCTTCAGTGATTCGGGTTTTACGGTTCATTCTTTTTACTTACTCTCACATGTTTTAAACAACCCACACTGTTTTAACTTTGGACAGAAACTTAATTATATAAATCTACAACCTCAGCTGATTCATGAGTCACAAAAAATGTCCTTTAAACTACATTCTTCAAGTTTTGGTTCAGTTTGCACGTTGAGGAAATACCAGCTCACATCATTCTTTGTAAATCATTATACAATAATTTACTTTGGTGTTGGTTCTATTGTTCCACTTAAACTGGTTCCTTTACACAAAACTTGACAGGAACTCATCACACCTCCTCCTATATAGCAACACCAAACACAAAACAAGAGAGAAAAAAATAAAGCTGTCGTTCAACCTTGTTTAAAAAAAACATGTGACACTAAAGGAGAAAAACACTGGTAAATACATTTCCTTTCACGCAGTGGTCGGTAGTTAGTGAGGGATTTTTTATTCTACAAAGAACTAAAGGCCCTGTGATGAAACTAGTCATGTGCTTGTAAAAGATAAACAGGAATCTCACATGTTTAAAGACCATCGTCTTTTAAATTCATGCGAGATTTCCCTTTTATTGGACTTGAACTTTCAACTGGACGTGAGGTTTATGGGCATCTGTGCGCATTCGTTTATGACAAGTGCGATAACCTGACTAAATAACGTCAGCTGACTCAAATGTGGGAGAGTTTTGGGAACTATTTAAAGGTACGGTCGTGCGGGAAGACCAGGATGTCTTATTTGAAACCAAACAGCCTGAATTGAGAGCTCCAGAACTTTCATCCTGTCTGGACAATAAACAATCGTCTATTTATAAAAAATAAAAAAAAGGACCTTCCTGAGCACCGCCACCACAGACTCAAGAATGTTCCCGAAATATCTGCAGACTTATTTTGGACAGACAAAAAAAAAAGAAAGTTTGACCCCATGTTTAAGTTTTAAATAGAATATAATAACAGTTTTTTTCTACTTCTCACCAAACCCAGAGCTAGGTAGAACTTTGTAAACCAAATAAGACCAATTTCTAAAGTTAGATTATGAAATTGAATTCACTCAACGAACATCAGAGTCACAGGGAATCTAAATTTATAATAAAATACTTCATACAAGAGACTGTGAAGTTTTAGTTTAACCATCAGTGAACATCATCGGATGCTTCAGCCCTTTTCACTTGCAAGTCTTATTAAAGCAGCTCAAACTAAACACCTTGAACAGTTTGAATCCAGTTTTAAACTTGAAAAAAAACACCTGTCTGACGTTAGCATGTTTGCTAATGAAGCGCTTTGATGCTAATTGATTGACAGGTGGACGCCTGACATGAAAACAATTCTACTACGTGTTTGGACATCCGTCTCTAGATATTAAATATTATTCAAACCAATTAGCATTTAATGAGTAAAACTGCGATTTTTTTTTCTTTGAACCGCGGACACCTCCGGGGGTCGCGCTACAGCTCACCCAGCTGATGCCTCTGATGAGCGGCGTGTCCGCCGAGCCCCGGTCGGGAAACACTCGGTAGTTGTGACTCCGGAAAAGATGCATCTTCGCCAGTAAATGAAAAAAAAGTTCAATATCCAGAGGAATGATCGGTTGCATTCGCTGCGCACATCGTCAGAACCCAGGACCGGGACCAGGGGCGTCCAGGTCTTCAGAGGGTTGAGCTCCAGCGGGGAGAGAGAGAGTCCCGAGTGAGCGGCGAGAGGAAGCCGGAGCAGGACGACCTTCTGCGGCTGATCCGCCTCGTTAAAGGCGTGAGTCTGACTGCAGGGGCTGGAACTGTTGCCTCGTCTCTCCAGGAAGAAGCTGGATTTTCACCTCGTCTGACTAGTGTCAACAAATAATATATAAGACTATTTTTCTACTTAAGTGAATCATTTTAAACCTTGAAAAGTTTTATTCTACAATCCACATTTTTAGCTACTTATTAAACAGAAGGACTTTTATTTTTACTTTCCTTTAAGGGCAGAGGTGCAGGGCCACACAGAAAGAAAAAAAAACATCTTCTATTCATTATTACGGCCTAAAAGGTGTTTCAATTAGAAAAAGAAAACAGATTTTCTGTAAAATAACATAAGCGTGTGACTCTTGACTAGTGAAACGCAAACTCTAGAAACAAATAAGTTTCAGAGTCCTCCATTTAAATAATGCTTAAACACATCAAGTCTCTAAGACAGACCTGGGCAAAGTGTGGCCCTTTCACTGTATTTATGCGGCCCTTTGGCCCTCGTAATGTCAACGTATGATCATGTATAAATGGTTCTAATGCATTAACAAATGTCATTTGTATTTATTATTCATTTACATTTCAACATAACACTTGTTTACTTTTTGTGTGTAATCTTTCAAGTATATATTAATCCCTCAAAACATTTTTTATAAGTTAGTTGAAGAAATGTTTTTGAACAAAACTTACGGCCTAATGACGAATGTTATTTAGGGATTTTTTCGTCTTTCTTTTTGCTTGATGGCCCCTAACAACATTCACATAACTTAATGTGGCCCTTGAAGAATTATAATTGCCCACCGCTGCTCTAAGAGCTATAAGACACACACATACAGAACACTATCATCGGCATCAATCAAATATACGTAGATGCAAACACACATCTTGTTGTCACCAGTCCGGAGCTTTTGCTTTTATGTTTTTTTTCACTGTTCACGTAATTGAAGTTTTTTTTGCGGGTTATGCCATTGTATTTTTACTTTTATCTATCTGATCGTCGGCCCGTGAACCCTGATATTAAACCGGTCCAGAAATAAATTGATAAATTGTAACAATTTGTCACCTACAAAATACATTTATCTGGCATTCATAATAGACATCATAGGCGCTGCAGAACGGTTTTCTGTTGCTTATTTTGTCTGTTATCTTATTTCATTCTTTTATTCTGTCCTGACGACACAAAAATCCTTTAATCCTGGCAATAAAAGTTTCTGATTCTGATCTGACTCGGCTAATGATGCATGAATCAAAAGTTTTAAAATCTTTTACTGTTTTTCATTTTTGGTACGATGAAAAAAACAGAAGGCATCGGTAAAAAATAACAGTGGGTGTGTGAGTCATTTTGTAAATTCTTAAGACAACATACGTGTGGAGAGAAGACGTAACAAAGTCAATGGTTGTTGAAAACAAGCTGAGTGATTTGGGGTATGTAGCGTGTGTAGAGTAAGAAATCTTGTCACCCGTTATCAGTGCATTACAGCGAAAGACTGGTGGAGCTGATAACTTGTCCAACCGTGACAGGTGGAAATTCTACAGTGTACTGAGGCTGAGATCACAGGCATTCAGCTGTCAATCAAGTCTATCTCTCCACCTACCCCGTGTCCAAGTCTGTTAAATTCTACTTGTAGCTGTTCCTCTTCTTTTTATTTGATTTTATCAACAAACAGCCGTCGTTCAAGGAGAAATTCAGTTTTCAGCATTGCAGCATAAGCTTCTAGAACAAGGATCATTGGGACTCACCTCTGGCGTGCGGCGTCTTGGTGGCGGAAAGATGGACTTGAACGTGTTCTCCATGAAGCTGAAGGTCTGAAGGGCAACTGAGGAGACAGAACAGGAGCTTCTTTATCAGACAATCCTCTCTTACATCCAGCATTCCACGTGAAGCACCACAAAAAACATGATATTTTATAACATTCTAAACATTCTTTTTATGTATTGTTTGTCCCAGCAAGCCAGGGAGTGAAAGGCAGTGGGGACCAAATGTATCTTTATTGGCCAAAATACCAAAAATGTGAGATGCAAAGTCTTTTGAGTGACTTGTATTAAGACGTAACCTTCGCACAGTCGACGAGGTGTGTTTGAGAAAGTGAAACCCGCCGGAAAATATTAAACTCCTGACAGGAAGAACAGCGGAAGGTCACATGGTTTGGAGTTAAGGTTGTCCATCACAACAGTTCAACAGTTTCCTGCTCTGGTTACATAAGACCGTTGAGGTCCCAGCGATTGTTCAGGACCACCGTGCCACTTCCTGAGACTCCCGCACGAACGCAGACTCACAAATAGACATGTGGGTTTGACCCTTCACATGTACAGAGGCATGTATTCTTCTCCATGTACAGCCACGTCAGAGCTCTAGTGAGATCAAACACATGTTCTTAACAGAGAACATTTTTGTTGGTGATAGTTTGTCCATTTTTTACAAACCACAGTCACCCTGCAGCCACTCATGCAATAATAATAATAAGTCTTAACTGAAATCAAAAGCACATTTCCTCACAAACAAATTAGATATATTCTATAAAGTTTAGTTTACTTTTAAAGACACACATAATAGTAAAAATATAAGTTCATTATTCACTATTCTTTTTTTTTTTAATGTAATCATACGAGCGAATGAAATGATTCTCACCCAACTTGGTCGTCTGAGAGATCATGAGAAAACAACACAACGACGTCTCTTCTGGAACGTCCTGTGAAGAGTGAAAAAATACAGTTAGTCTTCTGTGTGTCCTGCAAGGACGAAAACATGATGGAGATGATAAGATTCTTAGATAAATTCCAGCCTGCTGAGGAACAATCTCCTCTATGACTTTTAACAGCAGAGGAGGTAGTTTCACTTTATGCTTTTAAAAATATATCAATATGTGAAGCACTTTAAAAAGTCCCTCACCATACAGTTATCTATATTCAAGGTTCAATTATTTTAGAAGAACACCAATTACAAGCTGATGATTCAGGTTTATTTACAGACAAGGGTTTCAGTGTAGAGACCCCACGAGGCTGGGAGGCACTTCCTGCATCTGTACTGACACACACGTAAACACACTTTGATGCCCACTCACAATGTGTACTATAAACAAACAAACAAAGCACACAAACAGAACTTTGTACAGACAAGTAGACGCACAATTATGGACTCACAACAATTAGGCAGAAAGGCACGAACCACAACTCATCATCACAAGTATAGAAGCATCAATATAAGGAATAATAATAATAATAAGTCAATTGTAAAAGTCAGAGGTCATTAACAAGCCAGTACACATACAACAAATCTAACACAATATATATATATATATATATGTATATATATATATATACATATATATATATATACATTTTAAAAACACATAAAAGGTTTATTTTTCTTTATCTTTTTGATGGAAGTTTCCTCCTCCTGATTGACTTTCAAATGTATATTATTGTTACATTCATGTATACATTATTTATATGGGTTACATAGATCCAGACAAAATGCTTTATTTAGGAATGTGGTCCAGTTCAGATGGGAAGAAATTGATATTGATTAAAAAACACGCGCAGCTCAGGGCAGGACAACTGAACACAACAGCTGAGCAACACATGATGATGTTCAGCAACATTCACAGTTTTGGAAGTTATTCAGAAAGTAAATACTTTAACCACATAATGACGTAACTAGTTGTTGATGAGAGACGGTAAAAGTTAGGACTCACTGTAACTTGGTGCTCCTCCTAAGTCTCCCTCCTGCAGGTTTGATTCCGTTCATCCGTCTGAAGATGTCTCTTGTCCTGAGGTTATGCAAGAGCCGGGAACATCTCTGATTGGTCAGAAGACACGCGTTATATTTCCTGTAGATTCATTTAGCAGAACCACATTATAGTAGTTTCCATCTAAACACATCATATACATTGATCTACCAGTCATTTGTTCACATGACTAGAATGATTAAATAGTTTACTCTTAATTGCTTATCCTTTCATTTGAGTCTAATTGTTTTGATGATGTTTCATATACATTTAATTACTTAAAAAAAATTGTTTTTTTTCGTTCTTTGTAGGAAGTTGATCTCACATAATTTATAATTAAAATAAAAATCCACACTCCTTCATTCAGAACAAGGAAAACAAAGCATAGTATCAGAAACTTCAGACAAACGGCTTTAGTGTAGATTTTATGTCATTGTAAATAGATGTCCTTCATGAGGTTTGCCGTCAGGGATAATATGTTTCTCCTGCCTGACAGGATGGTGGTCATGTGGCCTGCATCATGAGAAGATTTTGAAGAAAGCAAAAACAGTGATTCTCTAAGTCCCTGCAGAGAATCAATGTTGTTATTTTCAGACGGAAAGATTTAATTAGCACAGCGGACCCACAGAGGATTCCACACAGCAGTAGGTTGAAGATGCACCTCTGGACCCTGCTGCCACCGAGATAAAGACCAGAGTGATGATCTTCGGAGCCTCAAATGATATTAGTTAGTAAAGATAGATAGCACAATATAATGCAAGTTCATTAACTCATCACATAACTACACAAACTGAAGAAAATATCACAAAATCATAAATTGTTTTCTCCTCAGATAAAAAAAACATTGTTGAAACACATATTTCTTTTAAACTTGTTTCTAAAATATATTAGTTTATATTTAATACCTCAAATAATTATGGAAATTAACAATAACAACAAAATATATATCTATATATTAAGGAAAATGAAAGAAAAATGATTAAAATATATGTAAACTTTCTGTAAAGCGAACCTGCTACGGACTACAAAAAAGTATATGAAAACATTCAGTCTGACAGCATGTACAGGAAAAAAGTTTTATTTTACTAGTATATGTTAACTAGTTAATAGAATTCCTAGAATTTGATGGTCACACTCCACCAAATTATTAGTATTTTTTAAAGCATCAGGATTTCACAAAACCACAAGAAAATTGGTAACCATAGCGACTATATAAATATATAGAAAACAGATGCAAAATATGAAAACATACAAAGTTGCAAAGGAAAATTATATAAATTCTCTTAATGAAAACACAACAATATTTACTTTTGGACCATATTATACTGTATTTCTTGAGAAACTCTTCAAAGTTTTGAAGTTCTATAAATCTCTACATTCAACAAACACTGTTCTTTAGTTCAGATAGTAGGACTTGGGTATTTTAGAAAAAATAAAACTGTTCTATATTACAGTATTTTTTCATTCTCGTGCACAAAACTACCCCTGAGAGATAAACACAACACTTCCGGGTCTGGGGCGCTTCTGTCCAGACTTCACGGAAACCGCCGGCGGCTCGTCGAGCTGAACTTCCTCGATCAGGACTTTCGTCTGAAGCTCCCCTGGCAGCGCGTCTGCTCGCCGGCTCCCTGACCAGCAGGCTCGTCTACACCGACCTTCAAATCCGACTCGTGTTTTTATTTATCTGGATGTTCGACTCTGGTTGTCAGACGCGGGCTCGGCCAAGCTTGCTCCCCGGACCGAGTGTGTTTACTTGCTGAGAATGTTACGTAATGTCTCGGTAAGCTCTGGATGTAGCCTGTTAGCTTCGGTTAGCATTTAGGAAGTACGCGTTCGTCTTGTCGTCGGTGTTTATTTAAGAGAAGAACAAAAAAAATGGGGTTCAGAAGAATTCATATGAGCATCGCCTATGCGACATTCGGAACTCTGGTGGGAATCTCGGCGTTCCTGGTCTGGAATATCGCCTTCAAACAGCCGTGGACCGCCGCCATGGGAGGCCTGTCAGGTGAGGATGACGTTTGGTTCAAGTTTCACTCGATAACTGCATGAACATGTTTGTTGTTTTGTTAAAATTAATAACTAGATACGACTTTAGTTCCCCTTGAAAAGATCGTATTAGAGTTATATGCACCAGCCTTACAATTGTGACATTCCTCCTGCCATATATCGCGATACTTTTCCACGATACTGCATTGATGTTCGACAACATTGTAATCAATACTGAACTAAACCGTTATTTTATTTATTTTTCGGCTTGCAAATCATATTTCATGAGTTCGTTTGTGGTTTAAAGTTCAGTAATGTTTGTGTAAAATAAACTTACGGTCATGGTGTCTTAAGCAGTTAAACAAACATTGAAATACCATGAGATCCTGGCGATGACTGAGGACGAGAGGATACAGTGATTCCAGCAGCTTTTAAAGCTGATTTACAAACATATTTTGGTTTCAGAACGAATTAAAGCAGTTACAACTTTATCAAGTCATGTGGTCTGTAAATTCTGCAACTACAGAGTCAAGTACTCGACAATACTACAAATATATCCTTGTTACTACACTATCACAACACCAGAGTCAAGTACTCAACAATACTACGCATATATACTTGTTACTACACTATCACAACACCAGAGTCAAGTACTCAACAATACTACGCATATATACTTGTTACTACACTATCACAACACCAGAGTCAAGTACTCAACAATACTACGCATATATATTTGTTACTACACTATCACAACACCAGAGTCAAGTACTGAACAATACTACAAATATATCCTTGTTACTACACTATCACAACACCAGAGTCAAGTACTCAACAATACTACACATGTATACTTATTACTACACTATCACAACACCAGAGTCAAGTACTCGACAATACTACAAATATATCCTTGTTACTACACTATCACAACACCAGAGTCAAGTACTCGACAATACTACAAATATATCCTTGTTACTACACTATCACAACACCAGAGTCAAGTACTCATCAATACTACACATGTATACTTATTACTACACTATCACAACACCAGAGTCAAGTACTCAACAATACTACACATGTATACTTATTACTACACTATCACAACACCAGAGGCAAGTACTCAACAATACTACACATGTATACTTATTACTACACTATCACAACACCAGAGTCAAGTACTCAACAATACTACACATGTATACTTGTTACTACACTATCACAACACCAGAGTCAAGTACTGGACAATACTACACATATATACTTGTTACTACACTATCACAACACCAGAGTCAATTATTCGACACTACTACACATATATACTTGTTACTACACTATCACAACACCAGAGTCAAGTACTCGACAACACTACAAATATATACTTGTTACTACAGTATCACTATATATTATAGTTGACCCTGTTTTGCCAGATTCCTGCCAATACACACCCTTAGCATGGATGAACCCCTCTAAGAAGTTCTGTGTGTGATCTTCTTTCATAGTTATTATACTTACCATGTGTTTGTTTCCCTCCAGGTGTGATGGCTCTGTGGTGTCTGGTCACGCACATCATGTACCTGCAGGATTTCTGGAGGACTTGGCTGAAAGGTCTGAGGTTCTTCATGGTGGTGGGCGTCATCTTCAGCATCACCGCCGCCACCGCCTTCATCTCCTTCATCACTCTGGCTGTCACTCAGAAACAGTGTAAGTTTAACTGAAGTCAAGATTAGGATCTGTGGATTCATCAAGAAACATTGAACGACTGCAAATACTCGCCACGTGTGTTTTGACTAAACCTGAAAAGCAACTTTCATAGAGATCAGGTTTTAAAGGAATGATGCTTTAATTGTTCTGTCCTAATTATACATTTATATCATCAACAGATACGAGAAAATGTTATTAAAATACTTGGTCAAATTATTGAACTCATTGACTTGCTATGAAAGAGTAAAATATACTTAATTGAAATCTATCAACTGAGAAAGGCAGCACTTGAACATGTGTTTCTGTGCCACAGCCCTGACGGACCCTCGCAGCCTCTACCTGTCGAGCGTGTGGAGCTTCCTGACCCTTAAGTGGTCCTTCCTCTTAACCCTGTACTCGCACAGATACCGCCAGGAGTTCGCCGACATCAGCATCCTCAGCGACTTCTAAACCGTGGGCTACAGAGGAGTTTAAAGGTCAACTTCAGGCGAGGATGTTTTTTGCTACATGACCTTGGACCGACCTTCTGTGTTCACGATCCAGTTATGTCATTTAACCTTTGTCACGTAATCAACTTTTTTCCCGCGATTGTACGCATGAATAAGTCTCAAGTCTTTCCTCCGTAACCTTTTAATTTATGAGGAAGTTCTTGATCCTGTTTGTTGCAGACTCGTAGACCAACAGAATCTTTGCTGATAGCTTTTAGTTTGCAGCGTTAATACAGGTTTTTTTCATGGTTGAAGTGTGTTCAGGGAAGAGAGGAGGAGGAGGAGGAGGAGGAGGATGAACAGAATAGGAAATGAAGTCAAATTTTTTTTTAAAAAGTTTGAAGGAAGAATCATGTCTTGTAATACAAGCTTTAATAATTGCAATAAAATGAGAAGGTATTAAAAAAACTATGCTCGGGCAGATCAACAAATTAACTTGTTGACAAACATCTGTCCTATTTTAATTAAATGTCACTTTTTACAAGATTATTAAAACAACTTGTTATTGTTTTAATGCCAATGTTTGTAGTTTGATGAAATTTGACTATGGAGTTGCACAGAAAAAGTTTGATTTTCTAACAAGTCTAAGCTAAGGTCTTTTGAAAGGAGAAAAGACGACCACTGTTGCTTTTGTGCAGTTTCTCTGTTACTCCACTAGGGGTCGCTATTACCCATTCGTGTGTGTTACATTCCTTGTTTTGAGTTTTAAAATGTATTGCGGAATATTTGCACTTTAGTCTCAGATGGTGACGTTTTGCACACGGACATGCTATTTTAAGTGTTGGATTGATATTTGCTCCCAGATTTAATCGTGTGCGAAGTATCCTTAACTGGAACCTTGTAAGTCGTGTCCCTGTTGTCGAGCGATCGAATGTAAAGATTCTACCAATAAAGATGAACCTATTGTTGAATAATAAAAGTGGTTGATTCACTGCAAGTTATTTCCTTAACTATTAAAAACACAGCACCTACTTATCAACCAACACGCCACAGCTAGTCAGCAGATTTGGACACAAGCTTAGTTTAAATATTAACCATGTAAAAAACCATCAATTCTACTCCTCAAAGGGACAAAGACCACTCGCCTGTGAGCAGCAGTTCAACGAGAGGATCAAGAGAGAAAAACAGTGGAAATGAAGATTAAAAGAGCTTCTTTCATGGTAATTCCCCTCACACTAAATCTCCATTTAATTTCCTGCAGTCACAGATGAGTTGTAATAAACCCATTTTAACACAACATTCTTACACATACTGCAACACTATATATGTAATCCCACCATCTGACACCGATAAATTGGCTTTTGACCGTTAATTAATTGAGACTCATTAACGATTCCCTCGACGGCGCGAGATCATAAATCCGTATTGTGCAGAGTTGGCACTTACTCGGGGATAAAATTAATGACTTAATTCAGCAAAAATAGCAACAACAAGACGTGCCATTAATCATCCAGCCAGTCTTTTGAGTCTTAAACTCTGCAGGTTTGTTATGAGTAATCTGTGAGTTCAAATCTGCTGCTCAGCCTTGTTTCACACCCATCATCTTCTCCTTCTTCTTCTTCTTCTTCTATGATTTAATATATTTCTTGCTCTAGGACTCGAAGCATCAAACTGCATCACACCATGTGGATTAAAACCTGTAATCTTCCGGTGGTAAAATAACTACATAAAATAAAAAGAGGTTTTAAAAAAGTCTGAAGGACTCTCCACCAACTGTGACTTTGGGCAGTGGTGTGTATCTTCAACTCTGTCAAGGTTGATCTTGAGTCTTGTACCTGCAAACACCCCTTGTGCATCGTACATGGTACGGAAGTAGCGAGCTTGGCGAGTTTCCTGGGAGTCAGAAGGGTCGGCCATACATCTTCCTTCCTTTCCTGCAACTGTCATAGTCCTTATTGCAGAAAACCCCTCCTGGCCAAGGTCATGTAGATTTTGGTTTGTGGTCGATGCTTCTGTAACATTCTGTTTTTTTCCAGGTAGACTTGTTGGCCCTACACAAACCCCTATTGGCCCACAGGAGAGGTGGTTTAATTTAGTTTAGTTTCCCTCCTATCCTGCCTTCCATCTTTGGATATTGAGCCCATTGGTTTAGTTTCACAAAAGGGTTTTCCTTCACCTAGCTAGGATCCCTTTTTGTCAGGCTTGTCTATCCTTTGATAGGTGGTCCTACCAGGAGTACAAGACTCCAGCCGGCTCTCTGTTGTTGGGACACTCAAACCGACCCACCAAGATTAGGTAGTGATCCTAAAAGAGTGGCTTAATTATTTAATCCCTCATAAATGTTACAACAAACAAACAAAAGATTCAGTTCAAATCAGGTCCTTATTGCCATTCTTATACACAGCAGAGGAAGTGTCCGTTCCCTGCATCACACAAGATACTTGTCAATTTGTGATCTAATTAAAAGGCCTAAAGCTGAAATGGGCAAAAGATAAACCTCCATTCTGAAGACACGCGCTCCTCTTATCAACCGATCAAGTCATTAGCGGAGCTGCGTCTGTTTGCTCACCTGTCGGCTCGCCCGATAAAACAGTCAAGCTGAATCAGGTGAGGGGAGAGATAAGATGCAACAACGCATCGTGGTGCGTTCAGGGACTCGTTTGGAGGCTGGCAGCATGTCACCAGAGGCGTTGATGAGCAATCGACCAGAACCAGACAGAGATTAGTCTTCTAAATTGAAAGATTTTACATAATGAACGACAAACAACAAAAGACTGCTCGTGAAATTGTCATGATGACATTTTGATTGGCAGTCCACCATCTGCCTGCTGTCAGAGCCACCCCTTTCCCTTCTGCTTACTTTCAGCCTGCTCATGCATGATAGGGAAATATGTAGTTAGCAGCATAAACAGCCTAAGAGCGGCAGAATTAATTCACGATGCGTGTCATGGACGGCTGGTGCTGATGCTAGAAACGCTGGTCTTGTTTGTTTTGTTTCCTTTAAATAAATCTCACCCATTATGTACAGAAATAAGCAAAGAGACAAAATCCACTTCGTAGTTTAGCAACATTGTCTTCACTATTTCAGTAAGAAAATGAAAAGTCAGAGTAGTAGCACGTCTTCACCAGCAGGTGGCACTGTTGCCTCATGTCAAGACACTGATCTGAGCTTAAAAAAAGTCTCTTTATCCCCAAAGGTGTGAGCAACTCAGTGAGTGTCTGGGAGGCTTGTGGTGCAGACCTGAACACGTCCACGGTTTTAAGAACGCTCTCAAATACAATAATGTAGAAGATAAAAACGGTAAATTTGTCTCAACTCTTCAACAAACCTCCTTCTCATCAGTTAGTCTCTTCCAATGGCCAGTTTCTTTTGATCCTGCATCTGATTTAACTTCCTTTTATATTATGATATCTGTTTAGTTCCACCTGATAGAATTCTGGCCACCCTCCGTCATTTATGGACATATTTCCCAGCATCCCTCACACCTTCGAGTTGGTGTGTGTTTGGCTGCCAGCGGCTCGATTGTCTGCCGCTGTTATTATTTGTCTTTTCCGCAATTGCCCGCGGACACGTCGGCAGGTTGCCGCGGGAGATGGAAGCCAGAGAGGATAATGAGCTGCCGCGGGATGCCAGACGGGCACGCTGCCGTCACTTGGAGGGGAAATGAAAAGTGGCGTCGGTATCAGAGAAACGCCAAGGCCGTGCTTGTGGTACGAGGGCCCGGATCCAGCACATCTGTCACACACTCGTCAGCTGGCAGACGCACAATCGCACCAACACAGTCACATTTGTCATCATTTGTTTCCTCGTTAAGATCTTTGCTTCTTGTCTTGTCACAAATCACATCAGTGGTCGGATTAAATTAAAAATCCAAGAAATATGCTCCTTTATTGTCTTTTATTTCAACACAAACCCTTTTCACAACCAGCATATTACATTTTTTTCAGCAACAGGTTTGAAATTCAACAAATCCAACCACTGCCACTCCTTAAACATTAAACTTACACTGTCTGACCACGACTTGTTTATAATAACTGGTACTTTTGTCAAACTGTTTTCACAAAGATATCTTAAGAAACGAGTATTAATTTACTTGTTTCTACAAATTATACTGATAACAAGTTCACATTTGATCCAAACTTACACAATTAAAACAATAAGCTTAAACCTCTGCTTCTACAAAAATACACCAGACTGTGCCTCACCTCCATTTGCTTATTTCTAGTAATGGAACTACTTTAATGAAAATGTTGCAACATTTGAACATGTTAAGAAAATATAATTACAACAAAGACGTTTATTAATGAAAGTGCTGATGCTGTTGAACTGCTAAATACATAACCTCTAAAACTACATAACAAACAACCATTTACAAGAACTATTTATCCTAAAAATGTTTGCTAATGCTACCTGTGGCACCGTTTGATTTCTATCTCGGTGGAACAAAAGGGTGAGATGACATGACAATTAATACAAGGATAGTGAAGACTAGAAAGAAGTTTAAGTGTAGCAACACATATTTCGTCTACATCTGTTAAAAAATGTAAAGGAAAAGAAACAAAGGCTGCATGTAAGCGTTTTTTTCTTCACTGGTAGATTCAATCTGTGCAAATAAATGAGTACTCACCGAGTCTGAGGAAATATGTGTTCAGAGTTCTGAATAGAAAATAAAGAAAATTAATTCACCCGTTCTAAATCTTTTCTACTACTGAGATGTTAAGATGATAAGGTGATTTTACCTTGTCTTTTTCTTAATCGTTTCTTGCCTCTACCCAGGGCCGCAGCTGTTTTGAGGGACCCGACGTATGTGTGGTAACCTTCCAGGTGTTCCTTCAGTTGCTCAATAATCTCCTTGTTGATGTTTTCATTGATCCCTGTAGAAACAAGAGAGCATCGAAATAAGTAGTTCCAACGATCTCTGTGGTTCGAGAGACACAAAACACCTCTTAAGAGACTGGACTAGCCCCCCTCAAAATCTTTCCACGCCAAGTTCTTCTGCTCTCCTAAGAGAGGTTATCAGCTGACAGAGAAACCTTCTCATATGTATGTAATGCTGGGACCTCAAGACAAAAGTAACACTTGATTGTACGAAGGGAGGAAAGGTTGCTACAGATAATCCCCCTTTAAACATAGTGAATAAACCCAGAAACAATTGTACTTATTAACTTATCTTTCTCTTTAGGAAAATACAGTTTCAGTGTCGTTTCCTTTGCATATCTGTGGTGGTAATTGTAAGCAAATTCCACATCTGCAGCCCTTCATCAAAGCTGCCATCCTTTCTGATAATGCTTGCGTTCATGTTGAAAGGAGCAGATGGTTTGTTGTGTGGCTGCTGTCGGCTCAGCGTCACATTGTTCACACCTTCCACGCATCCACCGCCACTCAGCCGCAGATGTGTTAGCGCGCTGGACCACACAATGTTTCTCAAAATAATACCATTTTTCAACATCCGACTAAAACCAGCTACCGCTTGCAATCAAACAAGTGTAAATTTGATTTGTTAATAATAAAATGTTGCACAAGCAAGAAGCTTTTTCTTCATAAATAATGTTCATAAATAAAGTTTACGTTCGTTTCTGCAGAATGTGACTTTGTTAACATGTTCTAATAATCGCAGTACATTGGAAGTAGTGTCAGATGTAACTCACCAATGGCAGCGTCTGTCCTGCCGATGTGCTGCAGACTAGGTGTCAATCGGTCCAAGAAGATCTCCTTGCCGTGAATTTGCACCCATTCCAGAAGAGTTTTCCGACAACTTTCCTCATCCTGATCATCCCCATCCTCCTCTATGAAAGAGCAACAGTAATAATAATAAATAAAGTCACAATAGTCATTAACTCTCACCAGGGATGTAGGACCACTTCTCCGTAAATAACCAGTGCATCTCACCTTCCTCCGAGTCCAGGCTTCTCTTGGTCCGAGGAGGCAAGACTGGATCACTGTACCCCTTAGTAAGGTTCTCGATATGTCTGCAGGAATCTTCGTCTGTCCGAGACATGGCTTTAAGGAACAAATTACACTCCGAGGGAGACAGCATCTTCACCAGCTGCTCTATATACCAGGAGTCTGCTGCAAAAGAAAGTGGAAATAATACTTATGTGATCCAACCGTTATGCCCAAAATAAACGATTAATTCATTCACTTTGTGAAATGTTTAATGGTTAGAAAATCACTGCACTCTTTACAATAAATACATTTTACTTCTAATTATATAGAAACACAATTATTAAGTAGATCAATATTGTGTAAATAATTCAAAATGGATTCCAAATATAAGGGCGGGATATTAAAAGTGTAGCTAGCTGTCTGTTATTATAGCCAGTTAGCATATAATAAAACATGTAATGAATTAAATAAACAAGTGACTGTTCATTTACTTTGTACTGGCCTATTAGGAGTTTATTTTACTCCTCAGATATACATTGCTTTAACACATAAGACTACATTTATTTGAGACATTTGCAATCGTTTTGCTAGGCTAACCGGCGAGCTAATCCTCTAGCTAGCATGCTAGTGGATGCTAAAAGTTGCCATTGTGGTCCGTTATATCGATAAAACACAAACTTCTCACCTGTTTGGCAAACGTGTCTTGAACTCAGGTGTACAAACAAGATCAAAAAGACAAGCAACATGTTTGTTTTCTTTGTTTAACGAGAGAGAAGTTTTAGGTTCGTTTTGAAAGGCTTTCGATCAATGGCGCCAAAAATAGTCGAACTCCAAATTATTTCTTCCAGATGTTCGACGTTTTATTTTATTTTTATTTCTAAATTAAAGTAGGATTAAATTAATTTATTACGATATTAAAGTCGATATAAATTGAATTAAATACGCATTTTTAAATTATACTTAAGTGGCACTAATACTACAGATGTGTTAATTTAATACACTGGTATTGTTTTGATTTATATTAATGGTAGAAATATGTTGGCAATTTGAACAACACAAGTGAGATACATTACAGTATATTAAACAATTTATCAAAGTTTAGATCAGACTGATTTTGCATGTTTATTAAGCAGGGGATTTTAAAAGATGTTAGTAAAGGTCAGCGATGGTCCATCCATCAGCTGGACAAATCCTACAGAATTCATTTGCAGTCAACGGGTTTCAGACGGTGTCAGTCTTAAATTTCACCCCCAGAAGATGCCAAAGTGCCTGCAGATAGGAGTGTGTGTGTGCATGTTTGAAAGTGTGCGAGTGTGTAGGCGGAGATCCCACTCCTTCACTTAACATCTTGCTTCAGGGCGACTGGTGCGGAGAGATTCTGTGTGTGTTGTGTTGTGTGTGTGTGTGTGTGTGTGTGTGGGCGGTGAAATGGATCCGAGATGTGGGAGACAAAGGTCAAGTTCATTTTTTTTTTTTTAATTTACAGATGAGTATTGTTTTATTCGCCAACACACAAAAACAGCTGAACACATATTTTAAACGAGCAGAAAGTCTCTCATGACTTCTAAACTTCACTCCGCTGAAATCTGCTGACACACACACACACAGACTCCGGTGGAATGAAGGATAGAATGCATGGAATATTCTCACACAACAAATATATGAGGCCGTTTGAGTTCCTGGTCGGAGGATTTAATGAGCTTTAAGAGCTGCGAGACAGGACTTGTCTTTCCTCTGGTTCACATGTGAGGAGCCTCAGACGAGTCCTCACAGGCCCAGGAGGACTTCACCAGAACAGGAATGTCCTGAACGTCCTCGATCCTTGAACCTGCAGAAAGTGCCAAAATAAAATACATTACAAACACTATTACAGTATTTTAAAAACAATACGTGTTTGTCTGTTTACAATTTCCTAAATGTAGACACAGTTAAGCAAATTAAATCACCTATTTTTATATAAAAAATCTCTGTAGAACATGTACAGGATTTGCAAATAAATAACACTGGCTATAGTCAAGTTATTTCTCTTATAAACTGTATCTTACATTTGCCCCAGTTGCAGAGTTGTCGAGACAAATATTAGTAACACAAATGCTGCTAAAATCTCGAAAATCATCTGAAATGTTACAAATATCATTTAGTAATGTTAGAAATTTAGCTACTTGAAGAAAAAGAGTTCAAACTTACCAGAAGTATCTTAAAAATTGCCACCGCAAAAGATTAAAAATATAAATAAAAAAACATTGAAAGAAAAATCTTAAACCGTTCTTCGAGGAGCTCCACCCGTCACTGATTCTTCTTCACCTGGACAAGGTGTTGTTGTGTCTTTAGGCTGAAACTCCGACCAATCAGAGGACAGCACCATAGGAGGCCACGCCCACACATGACCCGCCACACCCAAAAGGAAAATAAATCTTGAGTTTTAACAAAATTTGACCCGAGATTCTAATAATAGTAAGATAATAAATGTTGTTTTTCTTCATATGATGAGTTCAAAGCAGCAGGTAAACATTTGAGTCGCAGATAAACTGTGGCTTCGATTAAAAATGAGGCGACACTCCCTCTTTGTGACGGTTTGAAAAGAGACAGAAATACAAAAGAGAGGGGTGTTAGGGGGAGGATGGGGGGGCATTCCTGACAAGCAGACCCAAGGACATGCTTACCTGGTGAAGATTTATTCACCTGGTGACACTCCATAAGAAAGTATTCTACCCCCAGACATTCCAGAAACCAACATGTTCATAACCACAGTCAGGAACACGTTTGAGTCCATCCTGTGGGTTCAAAACCTTCCGTGAACCCCTGAAGGCAACGCTGCGTCGCAACACGTCACCTCCAGGAATGTGGGGTTCTACTCCTGAGCGAAGACAATGAGACGCCGGGTGACATCATCCAGCAACATTCTTCAGGTGTCCGACGCTACGGGAACTTCTCGAGGAGGATGTGGAGACCAGATGTTGGAGAGAGTCTGAATCAGTAGCTGTTTGCATCAGTACAAGTAGCCTCGGCGTCTGTGTTTCACCTTCTTAACCATTGATGTTGGTTTGTTTACGGCGACAAGTGACTCTCACGCTGCTTCTAAAGAAAACTAGGTCAAACTTTAGTGGCTTCTAAGGTAGTTGAACGTTGAAATGATGGTTTGGAGAGTCAGAGTTGTACCTTTATCTCATGTGGAAATATGGAAAAAAAAAAGCCAAAATAGATTTCATGGCCTCCATCTCTGGAACCATCATGTCCTTCATAGGGTCTATCAGCTCGATGAGTTTCATCCTTTCATCACCCACTCGTCACCATGATACCTGGCTCTGATTAACTGCAGATAAAGTGCTTATTTTTCAAATTTTTAAACTACAAATGATTCTAAAAACCCATTGAAACAAGCAACACTTTTTCAGTTGAGAAGCTCTTGTTGGGTTTGGAGTCCGAGTGGAGCCCACACGAATGTACCCGGACCTCCAGAACCCTCTTCCAGGTCTCTGAGTTGTACTGAGGTGATTCCAAATGTGGGGCAAAATAAAGCTTTTAAAGAAGACATCGGGAGTTAAGGGGTTAATCGTTCTGATCATGTGACTCAGTCGTGATGAAATGATGAACTGTCCGTCAATGAGTTTGTCGATACAATATAAGTGTGTCCTTGAGTTTCTTGTTCTTCAATTTGTGCGTCAGACTTGCATCAAAAGACGGGTTCATGTGCGGCACCACCTGCAGGAAAAAACTCCCGTCTGTTGCCATGACGATGGACACAATAAGTTCCAAATACAGAAGATTTTTGTTGCCGAACATTGGGTTGAGTGTGTGTGTGTGCGTGAGTGTGTTTGTACGTGTGTGTGTGTGCGTGAGTGTGTGTGTGTACGTGTGTGTGTAGGGGGGTCTGAACAGGTATGAGTCTGGACTCGTCCTCCTAAATATGTGTTTGTGTTCTCCTTTTTCAACCCATTTGACATTCCTGGAGGCTGGAGGTGCTGATTAGTCCTGAAAGAGGTGGAAGAAAAGAGGGGGGTGGGTTGGGTGGAGGGGGGAGGGAATGGGTGAGGTAGGGTGGTCACAGTGAAGGAAGAATTTGGGGGGAGGAAGAGATCAACACTACATGTGACATTGAGTCCACCAAGACAGTAGTTGTTTTAATTTAAGTTTATGGATCAGTGAGTTGTGAGAGGAATAAGAGCTGAGCCAAAGGGCATCACTTTTGTTATTATTTTGTTCTTGTAATCCATGCGTCAGTGTCTTCTCGTTTAGACTATCCTAACAGTTTATTTTGGTGTCCAAACAAGAAGGATCTGTCTCACCTGCAGTTGATACTAAACTCTGCAGCGAGAATTCTGAGCCGCTCTAGTAGAAGAACTCACATTTACCCGATCCTTAAAACTCTGCATTGGCTGCCAGTTTCTTCTCAGGATCCATTTTGAAATTCTGGTTCTTACTGTCAGAGCTATTCATGGTCAGGCTCCTCCTTACATCAGTGATCCAGCCTTAGCTCGTGGATATTTAAGAAATAGCAAAACTATTTTTGTTCAATTAAACCTCAGTTTTTTTTTACAATATATATAATTGAAGTTGAATCGATGATCATGTGTGTTGCTTTAATACTGAGGATTTTTGTTCCTTTGCATTTTTATCAATAATTCTCTGTAGAACATGTACAGGATTTACGAATCAATAAAACTGGCTTTAATGAAGTTATTTCTCTTGTAAACTGTATCTTACTTTTGCCTCAGTTGCAGAGTTGTCGAGACAAATATTAGTAACATAAATGCTGCTAAAATCTCGTAAACCATCTGAAATGTTACAAATATAATGTTCCTTTGCCTTCAGGAATCCTTCCTTTTCAAGAGAAGGAATGTTGACAAGAAGAGACATGTTTGGTGACAAGAAGCTTCAAGAACTTTCACCAACACGTTTCACTTTTGGAGCTGAAAATACGCCAAATATGAGTCCAAACAGAATCAAACCAGATTAACGTGACACGTCCAGAGACAGAGAGGAAACATTCTTTTACTCGCAGAGGTCAGACCTGAAGAAAAGAGACAAAGAAAAGTTGCGTCCTCATCATCAAGAGGAAGAAAATAAGTTCTTCAGAACCAGATGAAGGACGATTCAATCAACGACCCAAACAAACGCTGGAGACACTTTTTCTCTTTTCCAATCTCAACTCTTGGTCAGGATGCAGATGTTGTTTCCAGCAGCTGCAAGAGTGAAATATCATTTGTCAGTGGCGGGTTATTGCAGTCTGGTGCATCGTGGGAAATCACGGCGCTGCTGCAACGATTATTGAGAGCTCGACGTCTCATATCAGGGAGAGAATCTGTCTCGGACCCTCCAGGGGATAAATTAGTGGCGAGTGTGTGTGTGTGGGGGGGTCTTTATTGCTGCAACACACACTTTATTCCTGTGGCTGGAAAACTAATATTGACGACAAACATCCAGAGAAGCTTCTAGATTAGTCTATAGACACGTCAACATGTATCGTGGGAGCGTCGCCATTATTTCATCGATACAATATTTACTCACAAATAAACAGGTTTGAAGATGTTTTTTTGCTTTTAGAAAATAAAGAAATGTTTCAGGTGAAAAATAAAAGCTTCCCGGATAAAAGGGGAGTCAGCGAGAGTTCTTCTCAAAGTCATACGTGTTCCGTGTTCTCATCCGACGTGTCATCGACCCGCTGACCTTCCGTGGGCCGGCGGGATGAGGGCGGAAGCAGCGGGAATCTCGGGGGGCTCGCCTCCACTCAGGTGGGCTTATCAACGAGCGCTTCCTCCGGTGAAGGGCGGTCGACACAAACGTGTTGCCTTCGTGAAAAGATCCTTTAAAAGGTTTGTTTTTCATTTTCGATCATTTATTATTGAGGCGAAGCAGCTTCTGTTCGACGTCTCTGAAGATGAAAACCGAGGAGGTGAAGTTGAAAACACGCCTGTGAATATTTCTGTTTAACTTTTAAATCATTTGGGCTCAAGTTACTTGTTTGTTTGATTTTTTGTGTATGTGTGTGGGTGTGTGTGTGTGTGTGTGTGTGTGTGTGTGTGTGTGTGTGTGTGTGTGTGGGTCGTTTAAGAACCTCCAGCTCCACCTAGAGGTCTGTAGGTCAAACTCATTATTCAAATATATATATTTTTTAAATGTCTTGATTAAACAACATGTAAATAATAAACATACAATAAAAGAATAATGCCTTTATAATATTTGGCAAAATTGTATTTTAAAATCTTGCTCACATAAAATGAAGTCAAATATAATTATTATGATAATAATTTAAAAAATACAAAAATATGTTGCATTATAATAAAATGTACGAAATTACCAGTTCATAATATTGTTATTATTATCATCATCATTGTTCTTATTGTTATTATTATTATTTTAGAATTTTCTTTTTTTTTTAATTGATTTTCAAGCATAAAAACAAACTTAAAAACAATTAAACTACAAATAATCATGGAAATCCAACTTCCCTCTTAACATCCAGGGCTTGAAAAGAAAAAAAAGAAAAAAAAAAGAATAATAACAGTAAAACATTTGCATACATCTATACATACACACATTCAAGTAAAACAAATTGACGTAATAAGATGATATTATACATATAACAAATATATATTTTAAAGGAAAATATCATACAATGTTTGGATATTGAAACAATAAACGAAAAACTTTTTTTTTGAGACAATTGTAACAAATTATATATGTTATAAAGATAAACATATTAAATAGATGTTATTGAAATTATGTTTAATTCCATCATATAAAATGAAGTTAATCTCATATTTTTAATAAAGCAAGTGCCCGTGGTCAGAAACAAATGTAAGGAACTGCTGTAGCCATTAGCACAAGGTTAGCAATCAATCAATACCAGAGATAAATCCTGGGTATAAACTGATGTGACATTCATCAAGCATGCAATAATTCTGCTGCTGGGGTTGGTCAAAGGTCCCCGCACACTCTGGCCCGGGAGTCTCCGGAGAGCCACAGATTTTATTACACTTTGCGAGCAGAATAAACGCGAGACGGCGAGCGCGGCGGCGGAGAGGTCGCGTCATGCTAATCACCAGGCTAATGATGGTGCGCGGCGGTCGATGCGGCCAAGCTAGTGCGAGGCCTGACCCCGACACTCCGGGACAGACGAGGAATTTTAATATCGCGGGGCGTCCCGGCTCTATATTGACTCCGTCTCTACCTCATTATATCAAAGGCAAGTGACAGGAAGTGAGATTGCGACTGTGGAGAGTCTGCAGTAATCTTCCGTCCTGAGAACAACAACAAGCGCTCGCTCGCGTCCGGCTAACACCGACTGACAGATATTTGATTTGTTGGAGATCCGAGAACCTGGGCTTGTTGCTCCGACTCCAACACAGCAGGACCAGAACCTGAAGGTGAAGTATTTTATTAGGATTCCAAGGCAAAATGGAGGGAAAAAAACAGATTAACTTGAAATTAACTAAAAAAAAGTGAAGAAGAAAAAAGGAAGAAAAATAAAAATAATTAAAAGGAGAAAAAAGGGAAAAGTTGAAATAGAAGTAGTAATAGAAGTAGAATATCTAGTAGTATAAGTAGTAAATGTACAAGTAGAAATAATAGTATAAGCATATGTAGTATAATTAGTAGTAGTATAAGTATAAGTAGCATTAGTAGTACGGCAGTGGAATAATAATAAGTAGTAAAATCAGTAGTAAAATAAGTTCTAGAATTAGTGGTAAAAGTATAAGTATAAGTAGTAGTAGTAGAAGTAGAAGTAGTAAAAGCAGTTGTAGAATTATTAGTTAATGTGTAGGTAGAATTAGTATAAGTAGTAGTAGTAGAAGTATAAGGAGTAAAAGCAGTAGTAGAATTATTAGTAGTAATCAATAAGTTATTAGTGTAAGTGGAACTATTAGTGAAAGTACACATATAAGTAGTAGTAAAAGTAGAAGTAGAATGAATTAAAAAACTGTTTCACTTTATTTGTGTTTTTGATTTATGTGTTTAAATGGATTTTGTGGGTACAAATGTAGTTTAAGTTTTTAATTGTATTGTTTATGATCTATTGTTGTAGTTTATTTTTCTAACGCCTGGATCAGGATCTGGAATCGTTCTTGACTTTCATGTCACCTTCACAATAATCTCGACTGTAAACAGACGCTGATGATCGTCGACCTGAAGGTTCAACATCTAGTTTGGACCTTCAGTGTCTTCAGTGGAACCGAAGGACAATAATGAAGATTGTTCTCCAACACAGCACATTAAATCGCTGAGATGAACACTTTTCTGTCCAAAAATGAAACCTCCAGAGTGTCCTGGGCGACATCTATCGACCCTCCTTCATCCCAGGTGATCCCAGCCTTGACATTCCGGGCACGTCGCCCTGATCCGGCCTGCAGACAAACACACACATCCCTCAAACCTTGCCTCTCCCCCCGGACCCCGGATGAGTCTGTCACTGGATCTGGATTAGAGTCTTAAGACTTGGAAGAGAGGGAGACGCTCCGCATGGTCGGGGTTTGTTTGCTGCCCCGGAGCTTGTTAGGCTGCAGGCCTCAAAGTCACCCCGAGATCAAACCGGGTCTGTGGGAGTCGGCGCTTCATTAATGGTTAGCATCCTGTCGGCGCCGCTGACCTGCTGAGCCAGCAGCCATCAACGGCAGTTTTAGACGACGTCGGACCGCTGACTTGGACGCAGACTTGAAGAACATCAGCAAGAACATGGAGATAATCAGGCTCAGGAAACATAATGTAGCTCAGATGAAGTGATGAATGTCCAAACTATCATGTCATCTCCAAACTATCATGTAAGTCGTGTCCAAACTATCATGTAAGTCGTGTCCAAACTATCATGTCATGTCATGTCCAAACTATCATGTCATCTCCAAACTCTCATGTAAGTCGTGTCCAAACTATCATGTAAGTCGTGTCCAAACTATCATGTCATGTCATGTCCAAACTATCATGTCATGTCCAAACTATCATGTCATGTCATGTCCAAACTATCATGTAAGTCATGTCCAAACTATCATGTCATGTCCAAACTATCATGTCATGTCATGTCCAAACTATCATGTAAGTCGTGTTCAAACTATCATGTCATTTCGTGTCCAAACTATAATGTCATGGCCAAACGATCATGTCATGTCATGTCCAAACTGTCATGTCATGTCCAAACTATAATTTCATGTCCAAACTATCATGTAAGTCGTGTCCAAACTATCATGTCATGTCATGTCCAAACTATCATGTCATGTCCAAACTATCATGTCATGTCATGTCCAAACTATCATGTAAGTCATGTCCAAACTATCATGTCATGTCCAAACTATCATGTCATGTCATGTCCAAACTATCATGTAAGTCGTGTTCAAACTATCATGTCATTTCGTGTCCAAACTATAATGTCATGGCCAAACGATCATGTCATGTCATGTCCAAACTGTCATGTCATGTCTAAACTATAATTTCATGTCCAAACTATCATGTCATGTCCAAACTATCAATTCATGTCCAAACTATCATGTCATGTCATGTCCAAACTATCATGTAAGTCATGTCCAAACTATCATGTCATGTCATGTCCAAACTATCATGTCATGTCCAAACTATCATGTCATGTCATGTCCAAACTATCATGTAAGTCGTGTTCAAACTATCATGTCAGTTTGTGTCCAAACTATAATGTCATGGCCAAACTATCATGTCATGTCATGTCCAAACTGTCATGTCATGTCCAAACTATCAATTCATGTCCAAACTATCAATTCATGTCCAAACTATCATGTCATCTCCAAACTATCATGTAAGTCGTGTCCAAACTATCATGTCATGTCATGTCCAAACTATCATGTCATGTCATGTCCAAACTATCATGTCATGTCCAAACTATCATGTCAGGTCATGTCCAAACTATCATGTCATGTCATGTCCAAACTATCATGTCAGGTCATGTCCAAACTATCATGTCATGTCATGTCCAAACTATTATGTCATGTCCAAACTATCATGTCATGTCCAAACTATCATGTCATGTCATGTCCAAACTATAATGTCATGGCCAAACTATCATGTAATGTCATGGCCAAACTATCATGTCAGGTCATGTCCAAACTATCATGTAACTCGTGTTCAAACTATCATGTCATGTCGTGTCCAAACTATAATGTCATGGCCAAACTATCATGTAATGTCATGGCCAAAATATCATGTCAGGTCATGTCCAAACTATCATGTAAGTCGTGTTCAAACTATCATGTCATTTTGTGTACAAACTATAATGTCATGGCCAAACTATCATGTAATGTCATGGCCAAACTATCATGTCAGGTCATGTCCAAACTATCATGTCATGTCATGTCCAAACTATAATGTAATGTCCTGATTTCATTTGTTTTCAAACCAAAATATGTCCAATCATCAGCTTTAAAAGTCACTGTATCCTCTCATACCCAGTCATCGCCGGGATCTGGCAGGATTGAATTCTTCATTTAGCTGCAGCGGACGTCATGACTGCTGCTATCTAGAGGCGTATAGAAGTTTATGTATTTAATTTTAAACCAAAGTATAAATATGATAAGAATAAAATGTGATTTAAAGTAAATAAATATATTAATAGAGAATAAACATCATAAAATCGCTACAATGGTGTTGAAAATCGATATGGTATAGGAAAAAATTAACGCAATATTTAGGTGTGTTGGGTTTTTTCGTACACCCCCAAAAACAAGTTTCCATCCGAGGGTATGTTAATCTGCTCTGGGGTCTAAAATGAGTGGAAGGTCAAAATGGCGGATCTGTGAGGCAGATTTAAAATGAGTTGTATCATTTAAACACTTCCGAACAGTAACTTCTCTCAGTTTTGGTCCCGACTCTTCATGGAGATTCAGCAGCGAGCGAGACGTCCGGATACCTGCGTGAGGTTGAAGGATGCAGATCACCTGCAGACCAGCTAATTATTCCTGTTTACAGAGTTTGATCTCCGGGGACGACGTGCCTCACAAACACACATGCATTTATTCATGGCAGAAGACAGACGTCCACTCGGGCCGTCCCCCCGAGAGCAGACATTTATGAAGACGCTCCATCACCGTCCACCGAGGAGCATTAGCATTCTGTCGCTGTGTGTTTGTGTGTGTGTGTGTGTGTGTGTGTGGGGGTGTGTGTGTGTGTGTGTGTGTGTGACTCCACAACAGGAGGTGATGATTCCACTTCAGCGATGACACCCGGAGACTCAACATTATTCTGCTCTTCACTTTCAAACGGCTCAATTCAATTGTTTGGGTTTCCTTCTGCTTCTTTTCTTCTTCATCCCTTCTTCCTGTTTCATCTCTTTCAATCTTTTCTACGTTTCTTGAATTTCAATCATTTTATTTATTTCATCTCAATCAACTGTGTTAGTTCCTCCTTTTTACCCCAGATTTTCTTCATTTTCCATTTCATGTTTTTCACTTTTCATCTCATAATTACCCATTTTTATCTCATATTGTTATTTATCTATTATTTGATTTGTTTCTTATCTAGTTGTTGTTTTTCAACTCAAGATCATCCCTCTTGTCATGTCATATTTTTATGAATACTTTTCAAACAAATACTGCAATATTTTTTCAATAACATCATATGTTTTATTAATATTTTTTAAACAAATACGGCAACATTTTGCAATAATGTCATATTTTTATGAATACTTTTCAAACAAATACTGCAATATTTTTCCAATAACGTCATATTATTATTATTATTATTTTTTTAAATACTGCAACATTTTTGCAATAATGTCATATTTTTATGAATACTTTTTAAACAAATACTGTAACATTTTCTGCAATATTGTCATATTTTTTACTATAATCTATTTTTATTAATAATTTTTAAACAAATACAGCAACATTTTTACAATAACATCAACTTTTAGTTTATTTCAGTACCGAAATCTTAATTTTATAAATGTATTTCAAGCTTTTATTTTTAAAAGTGTTCATAGTTTGACATTAAAGAATACATTTTAAACTAACGTCATATTAAACTTGATGTTCGTTCATTTAAGTTCAATATTCGTAACTTTTAATCCAAACCACAAGCGTTTGCGTTGGAGTTTGATGTGTTTTTAACTTGACAGTTTCTTTGTGAAACACGTTCATCAGACGCTCGGACAAAAGTGACCGTCGCTTTGATTGACAGCTGCTGTCACAACGAGACGTTCCTCGCCATCAGCGCGTCGAGGCGCCGAACACACGCTCGTCACGTGTCAGTCACGTGTCAGTCACGTGTCTCTCGTCCAGGACGACTCTTTTGTTTTCACCCGCGACGAGGAAGAACATCCGTCACTGTTTTCTGCGTTAAAACACGTTCATGTTGCCATGGTGACCGATAAAGTGTCCAGTGTTTAAGATAAGATAAGGAACATTCTTTAAAAACTGTAAAATACTCCACGTTAAAGACAGTTTGCATGGAGTTAAACATAACTTTTGTTCGACCAAAAGAGATTGAAATGTCATTTTTGAGAAAAATAAACTCACTTGCAAAGAAAAATAACAAAAAAATAAAGTTCAATTGAAAGACGATTAAAAAACTGTACTGAACATAAATAAATCAAATGCCCGACCAGAAAAAATGCTGTTATTTAAAGGGAAAAAATTAAAAATAGCAAAAACTGAAAAAATATGAATTAAAAAATAATAAATACACAAACAAAAAACTGACATTAGGCTTAGGATGAAATAAAACATTATCAGTTCAATTAAGTGAAGTAGTTGAGAGTGAAAAACTGTCAAGAAAGTGAATAAAGTGCAAAACTGATAAAAACAGCAAGAAAAGCATCTTCACGTTTGTTGAATCAAAACAGCTGTGAAGGTGAAAGTATTGAGGTCACATGACTTCAACATGACAGTCGTAGAACTTATGACCTTTTGACGACTTTGACCTTCGACCTCTCTCCTGTCACCAGTGTCTTTTCCGCAATGAACGACTTTCGGTCACCAACAACGCCCTCTGGTGGAACACAACATTACTACACATATAAAGGTTCATAACACATTTTTTCATGTCACGGTTATTGTGACCCTGAATTATCAGGTTATTGTTATTATTATGAGGTATTTTTGCAATGTGTTCAATCAAAGTACTTTGAAAAACATAATTTTCTTGTTTTGCAAATACTATGGATAAAAATATAAATATATATTAGAGTTTAACTAGTTCCAGGAAACAAAAACACATTTTAACGATGATAACACCTTCTGTGTCCCCTTGAGATCATTGCTATCAATTATATTTCAAATGCTGAAAAAGTATCAAATAATTTAGATATAATACATGAAGTATGGGGTAACAAAAAAATAAAATAAAATTAAGAGATAAATTAAGCAGCTCTCGTAGGCGCTTCTTTAAATACATTTTAAATATATTTTATAAAAAAAAATAGTCACAAAATGTCACAAAAAGTTAAAAGGTATATACTCGTGCAAAATTGTGTCGCTTTTGAAAATTGTGGTTAAAGGTCTAACAGTCGTCAGACATTAAAAAACAAACCAGAGATACAGATACTGTTGTCATGGCAATATCGACCAATCAGATGTTTCCAATTAACTCCTGCCGGCTCGCTATCTGACACCATCATGGCTGAAGAGGATTGGGACGCGGCCTCTCGTGCTCAGCAGGATGTGTGTGTTGGACGTCGGCCGGTGGTCCTGGTGGTCCTGGAGTCTCGTCACCAACAACATTTCCAGGGAGATGGATGTGGAGTGTGTGTCCCAGAACACAATCATCTCGTCCTCCTTCACACGTTCACTCGTTCTAATTGGATCTGATGAGCTTCGGGACATTATTAGCTGCTGACGCCCAGTTATTAGGAGCTGTAATTGCCCTCCACTCCCACAGGAGGTGCTCTACTCCTGCAGGGTCAAGAGGAGGTCAAGATACTGGTGCACTTCCCTCAAGTGAGACTCCTTCAAAACATGTATGTGTGTGTATCTTCTGCTCTATTCGTATGTATAATGAGCTAATGGCTACTTTAGAAATATTAGTCCAGACATAAACAAGTAGTTTCTGCTCTATTAGTTCGTATATATTTCATGAGC